>NC_061842.1:16170890-16180890 GCF_019202785.1 Penaeus chinensis
TCTCCCTCTCCCTCTCCCTCTCCCTCTCCCTCTCCCTCTCCCTCTCCCTCTCCCTCTCCCTCTCCCTCTCCCGCTCTCCTCTCCCTCTCCCTCTCCCTCTCCCTCTCCCTCTCCCTCTCCCCTCTCCCTCTCCCTCTCCCTCTCCCTCTCCCTCTCCCTCTCCCTCTCCCGCTCTCCTCTCCCTTCTCTCTCTCTCTCTCTCTCTCTCTCTCTCTCTCTCTCTCTCTCTCTCTCTCTCTCTCTCTCTCTCTCTCTCTCTCTCTCTCTCTCTCTCTCTCTCTCTCTCTCTCTCTCTCTCTCTCTCTCTCTCTCTGCCCCCCCCCCCCCCACCCATCCTTTTCTGCTTGCCATGCTCTGCCATGCTTTACTGTGCCTTACCCTCGTACTCTCAACTCCCACAGCACACAAAGACACTTACCTGGAAACAAACAGAAAAACGAGATTACCACTCTGTCCAAATAAGAAAAAAAAGAAAAACAATTCTTGCAGGTTATTTGGAAGGCTATCGCAGCTAGCACTTGCAAGTTTACGGCTTATCGTGCCATTACTATCCCTATAAACAAGCGAAACAACAAAGCATTCTGCGGTTGCTTTGGGTGAGACTACCATGGTTTAATTCTTTTTTCAAACTTCTATGAACCATTATGATTTTCTTGGTGTTATCTCTTTTGAGAAAATACAAAAAATATAATGGTTTCACTAGCCACTAGTTTAGTTTATAAAACATCAACAGCGTTAAAGAAAATAATATAAATGTGTCAAGTTCTTTTCCAAGGCGAGAGACCTCTGAAAAGAAAAGTTGAGAAAAAGAGAGAGAGTAGGAAAAAACTAATGGTTAAGGGGCCGGGAGAAACTGTTGTCAAAATGATAAAGTGAAAACAGAATAATGAGTATAAAAAGAAAGTTTCGTGCGTGGTGATGAACATTGACGCATGTATGGAGCGGGGGGCGGCTGGAGAAGGAAAACCGCAAAACTTGTAATTAAAGGGGGAAGGGGGTTAAATGAGGGGGGTAAGACGCTGGAATAAATCATGAGGTAGGTTAGGGGACGACAGAAGACTTGGGGAGCGAGGGGAGATAGAGACAAGGTCTGAGAGGGGAGGGTGGGGGAGGGAGGGGGCGGGCCGCTAATCCCCCGTTGGCTGGAGATGGTATACGTCGCAAAGGGGCACAACATGGTGTAAGGGGGAGGGGTAGGAGCAGGGACTAGAGGGGAAGAAGGGCTAGGTGGCTGAATAGGGGCAGGGGGGATGGGCAAGGGAGAGGAGCGGAAGGGCATCACCGCATTCTTGGCACGCGACGTCCGTGGCACACGCCGCCACACCCCATCCTACGCCTACGCCCCAGGTACTGTCTCCCTCTAGTCCTGTTGCTCGACTTATGGCGCACACACTCACACGCCTAAAAACATGCCATCTTCATCTTAACAGTACCGGAGGGAAAGAGGGGAAGAGAGGAGAGAAAAAAAACTTCCTTGTGGAGTGGGTTATTAAGGCTGACGGAGATACAAGACTGGGGGGCGGGAGGCGGGGGGGGGGGGGGGGCGAGTGGAGAAGGTAGAGGAGGAGGAGGGAGGGGGAAGGGGGGAAGGGGAGGGAGAAAGATGGGGCGGGCAGGGCACAAAGGTTTTGTAATTGGGTTCATTGTCCACTTCTGCCGTCCACTTCCAGAAAATTTAGGGTGACATATATTATCATTAACATATGATAACACAATGTTAATTACAAAACGACATTGAAGGCAAATCTTAAATGTTGAGGCTATCATGCTGAATTTTCGAAAAATATTGCTCCAACTTCGTCTTCCTTTGACTCTTGCCACAAAAAGTCCTCCCCAAAAAAACAGATACCAGTACAATTACAAAATAAAAACATGGGTCTAAGTGTATGTTTGTAAGGCTGCTAATTGTTCGCAATGGTGGGTTTCCCAGTGACAAGAAGTGCCAGAATGGCGGAGACTTAACTCGTGAGTGGAGTGGATGGGCAAGCCGTGTCTCTAGGGCTTTGTGAGTGCGAGACAGATTATACTGAGAGGGGCACTGCAAGTGTCGGCGACTTGAGACGGGGTAGCAACGGGTCCCTGGAGCAGCTGCGGCCATGTGCAGATAAAGGGTTACCAGAAAGAGAACAGAGCTTCCATTACCCTTCCGCACCCTCCGCACCCCCCCCCCCCCTTTCCCCCTTTCTCCCTACAGGCGCCAGTCATCACCCTTCCCTGCGTCTCCCCCTTGGGATGACGTGCTTCGCCTCATTCCTCCTCGCACCACGGAACCTCCGCCCTTTCTTCCTTTCTTCACCAAACTTGGGAAGCAACTATCGGCACACGAGATGATATGATATCACCAACACTTCTCCCTAAATAGCAGTGGAGCAAGGGGCAAGAGTGCTCCCAAATGCGGCGATCTTTCTGGTGGCACTGTGTGTATCGTGGCCCCCCGCACAGAGTACGCTAGACGGGCGTCTCGTCCGAGAGTGAAAAATAACCTGGCAAGTCGCTGTATCGGCGTCAAAGGAAGCCTAACCTCTCGCCACTACGTGTTTCCAACTGCGAATGTTGAGGGTGAGTCCCCTTCCTTAATTCACCAGTGGAAGGGAAGCCCTGAACGACCTCACCTTCGCCCTACAACTCCTTCCCCTCGGCAGGGAAGGGCTCAGGATAAGGGCACGGTGAATAATCTCTCCCGAAGTAAACAGCGCGTCGGCCGCCAGCTGCACTCACTCGTCACTTTCAAACAAAACAGTGATCGGCTCAGCCTGTCAGTTGTTTAATGGCTCCCCACAATTTTTTTTCTGTAGCACTGGGCTTGGCCGCTCGTTACCCCAAAACTAATTGCACAAGGTATCATTATTGCAAGCGGGCGTTTGCTAATGTGGATGGAGGGAAAGTGAATGTGTAACGCGTATCGAATGCAACTTTCATTGCAAAATTTATATCTTAATCGCCTTCCTACCGCACAGCACAAAACACGCGATCATTCAGTTCAACATCCTTAAAATCTTTAAAAGAGAAAGGCAGACGAAAAGATAGATAAATAGAGAGGTAGATCGATAGACTAATAGATTGAGATGCATAAATAAATAGCAGATAATGAGAACGAACGCCCAAAATACTCCTGGCTAAATAACCTTACAAACAGGAGCAATAAAATCAGAAGAAAAAAAAACAACCTATGAATAGAAATCGAGAGTCTGCGTGTCTTCGCTGCCTCCAGCCTTCGCCCTGCGCCCATGTATCTCCGTTAAACATCAAAAGCGATAGAATGTACAACCCCTCTACTGTCGCCCCGCAAATAGAAGCTGATTGAGGGGAAACAGCGAAAGGGGAAGGGGAAGGGGAGGGCAAGAGACCAAATGGGTGAGGAAGAGAAGAGAGCGTTAGGGGAGAGAAAGAGTGACCGGAAGGGGAGAGGGAGAAACAGGAAAGAGATAAAGAAGGGGAATTGGGAGATGGGGAGAAGAGGATAGGGTTGGGGTGAAAAAGAGACGATAGGGAAAGGGAAAAGGGGATTTGAGGTGGGAATATTCATCAGAAAAAGACAGGGAAAGGGCCATGACAGTGCGTGAGGGGAATAGGGACACACAACTACAAGAAAGTAAAAGTCAAACGAAGAGAAATAAAAGCAAGTGGGGAGCGAAAAGTAGTAGTAAATGAGAATGTGGGCGAGACCGCGGGGTGAAAGTCGAGGGGTGAGGGGTGAGGGGTTAGGGGTGGGGGAAAGAGGGAGAGAAGGAGAGGCGGGAGAGAGAGAGAGAGAGAGAGAGAGAGAGAGAGAGAGAGAGAGAGAGAGAGAGAGAGAGAGAGAGAGAGAGAGAGAGAGAGAGAGAGAGAGAGAGAGAGAGAGAGAGAGAGAGGGAGAAAGAGGGAGAGAGGGAGAGAGAGAGAGGGAGCGGGGGAGAATGGGCAGCGTGAGGGTCCCCGAAAAGGGAAAGAGAAGCGTGACTGCATCCATGAGTCACGTCCCTTCCACGACGGCTTGATCCATCATTTTATTATACCGTGGGCTGCCGCTCTTACGTCTCCGCCATCGCTATAAACATAAATAATAAAAGAAATCTCGGTTTTTCAAGAACAAGCAGAAGATTCCTGATTTCACGCCTGCCTGCGTATTATTTCGCCAGGAAAGAATAAAGTTTTTTTTTTCCCGAAAAAACAAACAAAAAAACATTAACAATGTCACCACTATAATATCTATCTTTTAAATGTCATGTTTTCAGATAACAACAACAATAACAGCGCAACCACTCTCTTATCTGACAACGAAAATACGACTTTCGCCCACGCCAGGATGCCGCGACGTTTCTAGAATCTGTGCTCTATATGGCTCTTCCATTTTCCTGGAAGTGTTTACAAGGAGACGGCCGTCATGAAACCTCGGCGCAACAAATAACCCACACGGACTGAATATTCACGAACACAAACAGGCGCTTTCCGTCCAACCTCTTCCTCGTCTCACTGCCTGACGGAATCTTTCCCTTCAGAATCAGCTGACCGCTCAAGGCATCTATGAGGGTCTTTGTGCCAAGCTTCTAAAGAGTTGATGGGAAGGAGGGGGTGATAGGGAGGGAGAGGAAGTATAGGAAGGGGGAGGGAGACGGGGAGGAAGGAGGGAAAGGGGAGGGAGACGGGGAGGAAGGAGGGAAGGAAGGGAAGAGAAAGAAAGAAAAGAAAAGAGAGGAAGAGAGAGAGAGAGAGAGAGAGAGAGAGAGAGAGAGAGAGAGAGAGAGAGAGAGAGAGAGAGAGAGAGAGAGAGAGAGAGAGAGAGAGAGAGAGAGAGAGAAGAGGGGGGGGGGGCACAAGCAACAAACCAAACAGGAAGAGCACCGCCCTTCTCTCTGTCTTTTCAACGAGAGAAGCGGTGTTCGAGGACGCCATCCTTAACTCAGCGTCGCTCTGGAGTGGCTCTTCCCGTGGCACTACGAGAGAGCTCGCGAGGGCGGAAATCCGAGCCAATCTAAAAAACAACGAGGGAAGAATAAACTCAAAAACATGCTGGGTGGCTGGGTTGGGGCCGCGCCCACCCTCACCCCATGCTCCCACGCCCACCCTGTCAAGCCCGAGGAACACGTGGCCGACGCCCGCATCTGTATTAACTTTCAAAATGCGGGTCGCAACTTCAAGGAACAATAAAGCCCAACACAAAGCCCCTCAGGAGGTGGAAGGATCTAAATCAAAGAATCGCCCACAAAAGTAAAATCACTAAAGGAAGTAAAAAAAGAGAAGAAAAACTAAAACAATGACTCGAAATAATAGATATTTCGTCAGCCGGGAGAATGGCTGTGGCACGTCCGGGACGAGGGGTCGAAGGCGAGGAGGACCAGTGAGGGGAGGGATGCCATTGCGCCGCCTCTCTCCCCTCATCTCCACGCACAAAGGGCCTGCTGCCTTCATTACAAATGTACTAAGCGTCGCCCTAGGGGGTTTCATACAGTTAGCCGGGCAAGCTACACACTCCCGGCACACAACGAGTGGTTTGGAGTGAGTGAATGCCAGTATGAGAGCGAGTGAGTACAAGGAAGGAGGACCGCGTATGGGGAAGGACCAGTCCATGTAACTATTCGGAGAAATGTACAATTACGGTCGTATACTGTAGATGTGGGTAGGATGACGATGTGGGTAAGACAGGCAACAGACCTACGAGGATCACCTGTAATCAGTGGGGCAGTTGACGCATCTGGCCGGCGAGGGCGACATGTGCACAGAACCAAGTAACAATAACAGAATAGTGCCATGGCGACACCGGAGGAAAGTGGAAGGGGAGGGCAAGGAGGAAGATGGAGAGGGGGAGGAAAAGGAGAAGAGGAGGTAGATTACGAAAGACCTTGGAAAGGAAGAGCAGGAAAAACGGAGGAATAGGGAAAGCAGGAAGAAAGGCCATACAAAAATAGAGCACCGCAGAGAGAAGAAAGGGAAGTAAGTAACAACAGGTAAGAAAACGAGACACACTTGAACAAGAACGAAACAACGAAGGATTAATGAGCACAAGGAAGAGCCAGAGAGGCACGGAGAGCAAAGACGAAGGAACATTACGGAGAGACGTGACATGCCTGCGCGAGAACCCCGGCGAGAATGGGTACAACGGGATAAGAAACAACGGTACAATGTGTGCACGCATGGGGAAAGGCAGGGGAGAGGGGCCGGTTGTAAAGTTAGTGGTATAAGGAACCGGTGCTGGGATGCGTTGATTCGCAGAGGGCCGACGGGGACGCGAAGGCCAATCAACGATGCACGTCACGCAGGTGGACACACACACAAACGCAGGACTTCAGGAGGAGGTAAACCAGTGAGGTTGTGAGGAAGGGGAGAGGGAAGGAGAGAGGGAGGAGGGATGGCGGGGGAAGGTTAAGGTAGACAACACCTGGATGCCTTTCCTTATTGAGTGTCCCCCCCCTCTACCCCCTCCCCAGCTCTTTCGCCCATGCGGACACATACGCAATGTACATGCCCAATCATATTCTCTTGCTCGATATGCATATCTACACTTGTGTATCTGCACATGCAATGCCAGATAAATACAACCGTCAATTTGCACATACACAGGAAAAATATCGAGAACAAAATCGTCCATTTCGTTTAAACGAACAAGTGGAAGGATGTATCTGATATATGCGTCCCCATTCAGCGATAAAGAAGAAGAAGGTGCCTCTTTGAATACACATTCACCATCTCATCAACCTTTGCATTATACAGCCTTCAGTCACAGTACCCTGCACGAGAATAGGTGGGTTAATGTAATCAGCTATTGCCTTTAATGCGACTATTCGTAGCCACTTTCCACTCCGAACATGCAGCTCCTGTGCCTAGGATCCAGGCCACTGTTGCCTACTATCCTTGGACCCCCCCCCCCCCCCCGTCCCTGAGTCCGGTGACGATCTTAGAACTGTGTCACAAACTTGTCCGTCAACAGGCGCGTCTTCATGACCTCGATGGAATGGAAAGAGCTCAGTCGCCGCGACTATACGTTCCGTTCCGTCTGCTCTTTCCCTCCTGGGTACATAATTATCAGTGCTTTGGGTGTGCCTCCGTGCCAAGGTCTATGTAGATGTGTCCACGATGGCACTTGACACTGGCCGGTGTCAAGTGAGAGGGAGGAGCGAGAGGGAGGAGCGCCACTGTACCAGACACGATCCGCTCGTCTTTAGCATTCACGACAGCAGCGAGAATGAGTAGAAGAATGGGCCGAAAGGAAGGGCCGCTACACCCAGCGACAGCTCGGCCACGCATCTCACTGTATGGCTAGTGTCCCGTTACTGGAATTTCGTTTCGGCCTTCGGTTTTAATCCCGTTATCACACAGATGGGGATATGCTGGGGAGGACAGAGGCAAGATGAGAAAAAGATGGGATTATAACTAGACAGACATATAGAGGAAAACCGACAAAAAGGAAGGAGAGGAGAGGACAGGTGAGGAGATAAGAGAGGACAAGGGAAGATAGAAGATAGAACAGGGGAGGAGAGGAAAGGGGAAAGAGATTTCAATGATCCGCACACATTTCTTGACCCCTGGCGGCTACTACATCTAACGACCTACATAGAAAAGCGATGACGTCGAGAGAAATTCCTTGGACGAAGGTCTCCGGAGGAATCTTCCGCCATGACGCACCAAGTTTATTTGACGGGAAATGCATTTTTGTGTCCGAACATTACGATCCGTCTAACTCTAGGAAGACTTTGGCGATATCCCAACCTCCGATCCCCTGTCGTGCACACACATTTCAGCTGGAGACTCCGGCAGGCGGTTCTTCCGTGTGAAAGAGGTGATGCAGCAGTTCCAACCACCTTTCTCCTCACTCCTCAAGCCCTAACAAGCCGATTAATTGTTCTAATCACGTGTAAGCTACTGCATTCGTCTTGCAAATGCCCTGTGCACCTCCCACACCCCCGCGCACGAAAGCGGAAGAAGGGCTTGTGCAACCCCTTTAAAAAAGGGTTCTCGAGAGAGCTATAATATGCAAATGAGGCTATGGACGGCGAAAAGAGACTCCGGGGATTTAATATTCATCGGTGGTGTCCATCTTGACTCACTGTATATATGGAGAAGATCTCTCTCCTCGCCAAACTGAACCCCTTTGGAAAGCCTCCTTCGCCCTTCGTCGTGGGCAAAGAGTGTCATTCTGACGGGTTGTGTTCTTCTAGGCGATCTATCAGCTGATCTTTAATCGAACAGAAACTTAATTGTGTATACGAAGCCTAAATATTATCGAAATACCAGCGGCGCCCATGAAAAAGGAGAACGAGGGAGATAGGAGAAAAACATGAGTGTGATGGAACGGTGGGAAGAGGGCGAAAATGGAAGGATGATGAAGAAGAAAAGGGGTAGAAGGGGAGGGGAGAGAGCAGCGCCGCGCCAGTCATCAGTCAACCAGTCAGCCGCGCGAGCCATTGTCATTTCTTTCAGCCATTGGTCGCCACCCTTCCCCGGGCACCATCTATCATCGGGCGGCCATCCTTCAGGAACGACAAAGGAAATCACTCGTTGTTATGGATGCCCATTGCCTAATAATTTTCCCATAAAGGTAGGTGCATTCCCCATGAAATCTACATCACAATTCTTGTTAGGATAAAGTAATGCATATGAAAATCACTTTCTTTGCTATGTATGACTAGCGGTCGTAGACAAGGTATCAAGAAACGACGAAAGCATTTTGGCTGCCCTCATTACTCCCTGATTGGAGCGTCAGGAAAATCTGGTTTTATCACTCATCAAATATTCTATAAAGATTAGCAACCTGTACGTACAAATTGTCATCTATTCGCACATATGTTCCGATTACATTAAACAAAACCATAAAACGAACATTCCTAGAACAACCCATAACACAAACAAACTAAACATGAATCTACGGCTCCTCCCCTTCGTGTTACCGAGGCGTCTACAGCAGCCTCTTTAAAAAGCAGGCCCGAGCCTCAGCGGAGGCCTCGCCCACTGTCTTCAAAACACCAGCACGTAGCGGCATGCAACTTGAGGAGGCTCACGCATGGCAACCTTGTCTGAATATCAAGCCGCGAGAGCAAAAGGCATACTTCCTGAATATTGGATCGCCAACAATCGACTGCGGGACACTTTCGAAAGTTCAATAAGCTGTTTGGCTTCGTAGTTTTCTTTCGGAAGTTATCGCATCCGCAAGTGAAATAGGTTTCGGGCAGGGAGGAAGGCAGCGCAGGGGAGATAAGCTTAATATTTCCAGAGAAGCGGAAGGCGTCGGGGAAGGGGGGGGTGGTGTACGGTGGGAGAGATGCCCTTCTCCCTCGATACACTTATTCATGCAGGCAACATATTGCAAAGTGCGGTGCAACATTCCAAAGAGAAGGAAACGCCACGATACGCACAGTAATGCCCGCGAGAGCCCCAAGGCGCAGGGTCATCTGTCCCCCGCCGTGTTCAAGCTACACCGCCCGGACGAGGACCTTCCCTTAGCCTGCGATGTCGAGGACACAAAGGGAGAACACAGCGGAAGTTTTGCATCTCACTGTGCCTTTGCCTGTCTGTCTGTTTGTATCTGTTTTATCTAGCTGTTTGTGTCTGTCAGTCTGTCTGTATTTTTGTATCTGGCTGTTTGTGTTTTTGTTTGTCTGTGTCCGTTTCTCTGTCTTTCTATGTTTTCCTGTCAGTCTGTATTTGGCGGTTTGTGTCTGTCTTATTTCCCTACTACTTACACTAGTTACCTGTAAAACACCTGTACTTACAAATTCCGGTGTCTGGTCTAATGTGCAATGCCAACAGCTAATGACATCAACTCGTAACTTACCTGAAAAGAAAAGAAAAAAAACATTGAATTATAACAGAAAAACAAATCCAGTATGAAGTATATCCAAACACATGGCATACCAATTCCCTCCCAAACGTGAGATCCGAGACGACGTGTGCCAAACCGGACTTAAAATTGGTTCAGAACCGTTAATTATTTTGGACTTTAGGATTTATATCTTGGTCAATGTCAAAGAAGTCTTAACGAATCCCGTGAAAACTTAAGTGTTGTAATTTATAATGCGTGTATACCATC
>NC_061842.1:16183390-16190890 GCF_019202785.1 Penaeus chinensis
CTTCTCCCTTTTTTTCTCTCTCCTCTTCCTCCCTCGCCCCCTCTTCTTTCTCCTCACCCACCGGGTAGCTCTCCCCTACTCTCTTCACCTTCCCTGTTCTTTTCGTTCCCTCCCCCTCCTTCCCCTCTCCCTTTCTCCCTGTCCCCTAACTAAGCTTCTCATTCTTCACTTCATTCCCTCCTTCCCAGCTCTTCCTTAACCTCCCCCTCCCCTTCCCCTTCCCCTTCCCCTTCCCGGCGCAGTGGCAACACCTTGAGCGACGATAACCTAAAAACTTCACGCGTTTCTTTCCGGCCGTGTATAAAGAGCCGAGGTCGTTTAATATTCATGAAATATTTCGCAGTGTCTGAACACGTTATAAAAAACAAACACGCGCGCATTTCCCCCTCCACGAAAGAAAGCCAAAACTCGCCATCGCCGCTTTCCGAGGAGGCCTTCGAGTACGAACGAACGAACGAGGGAGAGGGAGGGAGAGGGAGGGAGAGGGAAGGAAAGAGGGGAGAGAAGGGGGAGAGGAGGAGGGAGAAGAGGAGGGAGATAGGGGAAGGGGATGGGAAGAAAAAGGATGGATGGGGGATGGGGAGAGAGGAGTGGAAAGGGGAAAAGGAAGGAGGAGAGAGGCGATGTGGAAGTCTGATCCGCCATTGGTATTTTCCGTACGTCCCGAAGCTCGAAACGCGATGAGACACGTCGCCTAATTCGATGGAATTAAACAACGTCAAATTGTAATTATTTTTCGCAACGGGCACAATATCAGCGTGCACGAGGCGTTCCAATTCTGCCCCATGATTACTATAATCATTTCTGCGTTCCGACTCATTTTACCACCGACAAATGAATAAATATACAAATAAATAAATAAATGCATTCCTGATGTCAAACACATCGACTAGTCACACCAAAAAATCCTAACATAAGGGAAAGTGCCAATGACGAATTCTTAGGCTTATATATTTTGTAGTTACATAAGAACAAGCCAAGGGTGACGTCCTTCCCCACGCCCATGGCAAATTACTCACTCGCGTGTTACGGCCATGCCACGTAAGCCTACATACGGCAGATAACCAAGCACTAATGGCATCAAGACTTATCAAGAGTAATAATAACCTGATCCGACTCTCATCACCTAATAATACTATATACATATACATACATTTATGTATGTATACATATACATACATATGTATGTATACATATACATACATATATATGTATACATATACATACATATATATGCACACACATACATACATATATATGTATACATATGCATTTACATATATATGCACACACACACACACACACACACACACACACACACACACACACACACACACACACACACACACACACACACACACACACACACAAGCATAAAGAAATGCTAGCAATTCCATCACCCCCCCCCCCCCCCAAAAAAAAAAAAAAAAAAAAAAAAAAAAAAAAAAAAAAAACGACGCAATTCTATCCTTTCCTCATCAAAATCCGAAGAGTGAGCGGGTACTAATAAATGATCGCGGCGAGGTAACCAAATCTATGTGAGAACCGCAAGAACTGGTCGACCTGTCCCAGCCGGTCACCACGACCGCCTCCACCACCGCCGCCGCCACGGCCACCACCCTCACCATCGCCACCACAGTCGACTCTCACTTCTCTGCTTCTGTGTGTGTGTCGGCCTCTCACTCAGCTGCTTCCCAAGGTTACGTTGGATACAAAGCCACAGACTATTCTTTTGGCGAAATTATATAATCATGTTATTTTGGTAAATGGTTTAAAAAATACATCTAGCCAAAAAATAAATAAATAATAATTAGAAAACAAAATTAAGAACAATAAATAAAATGCATATGACACCTCACAAAAACTTCCTCCCGTAAAAAAGAAGCAAAGCCCCTTCTTCTAATACAACCTGAGTTCTAATGATATAATTCGCATTCGTGTTCTTAATTGTTCCTCGTGCAAACCCATTACTCCCTGCCTGACCTTCTGAAGTAGAGCGAGGGATAAAAACAACAACAATAATTTACTCCCTGTCTGTGGGTACTCGACAGTATCCCATGGTGACTGCCTGCCTTAATTACGAAACAATTATACCGAGGCTTACTGACGAAATGACGCTAACAATGCAATCATCATTATATCAACGTCAGCCTCTGGGCGAGCCTCGGGATAATTAACTCTATTTTCCGAACCTCTTCCCACACGCGCAGACAAATGACCTATGATAATTAAGCCTCAGCTTCCATTGCCTCATTAACCTCACCAATCCATTTGGAAATACATATTCCTCCTATGATTCACAATTCCTGCCTAACAATTGTCATTTCTCCTACGCACCGAATAGCAAACCCCGCCGGTACAAAAGACTAGCAATAAGAAATAAACAGAAGAAGCAAAATCCCAGCGCTTAAAATTCCCTTCCACCACAATGCAAAAACAAGACCCGAATCGCCTCCCATTGCCGGTCGCGGTCGCAAACCACAGGTAGCCGAGGCCTCCCCGAGGACCGACAATCAACGCGGCAAGTTAGACCCCAACGCTAACAAGACGCGGCGTTTCATTAACTCTCAACTAACAGCATCAAGAAGCCATGGGTTGACGCCGTCTCATTCTCGCTATCTAATCGCAGCCTCCCTGGCCAAAAAACATCCCAATCTCCACTTTCTAAAAGCGATGGTTATATAATGATTTTTTAATCTGAATTTGAAAGGAGTGAATCATTCCCGCGCCCTGATGGCAAAACCGATAAGCCGATAATAAAAGTGTTACCTTCCCGGTGATAAATGAGTAGCTAATTTATCCATTTTCATAAATTTGGCGATGTCGAGTTCGTTCCTGGACAAACTCAACCCACGATAATTAACTCGATTAAATTCTTCGCGAGCGGACTCTTCACAAATGTAGAATTCCCAATTCAATTAACACGGCTAATACGTGGAAGACAAATAAATAATAAATCAAGGGTAATTTGCAAAGTTATCTAAACGATTCCACTCCAACTGGTCAGGAAGAATCGGGCAAAAAATAATCCTTTCTCTCACAAACAGATCATTCACCGCAACCTTTAAGGGAGAAACATAAATCTTGTTGACAATGAAACTGCCAAGCAAGAAGAACGGCGCCTTGGAACAAAGGGACAAGACCGGGTCTGGCGCATCTTCCTCGAGATTTGCGGCCCACAGCTAATCACGCGACGCACTTTTGAAAATTGTAGCGAAGAATCAAGGAATCAATAACAAACGGCAACAATAATGACACGAAATGACTGCCAATTTCGAACGATTGCATTTCGGAAAATAAAAATTCGACAAGATCATAAAAACGGGGATGTACAACGTTCTCTCGGACCTGATTTGTGACTGGTCCTTAGTGCAGGGAAATGTGAAGCACGAGACCAATTTTCGTTTAACCTTTGCTCTATTTATCATTCATCGTGTAGGTATATCGACCCTATATAATTACGCGCACGTATGTGAGATAACTTCAAACAAGCAAAATAAAAGGCGAATGGTTTAAGTGGGAAGAGTCGCTAATGGACCTCTGAAATGAATCAATTTTCGACTAAAATGATGAAGCTCTTAAACTGCTTAATGGAATGACAAAGGTTTATGAGAGACGTAACTTACTTGACGTTTAGAAGCTACAGACTCCGCAAGCAGTGAAAGGAAACGTATGCTCTGCGGAGCGACACAGTACGCCAGTGAACACTAAAATTCCTGGGGAAAATTCGCCCGCACTGGCCGCTCGCCAGAATGATTCCACACTTTCAGTCATGACGATAACCGGTTACTTTCTGATATTATTCCCACGAAATGAAAAAAGGCGAGAAGACCGTCTTGGATAATTAATGAAGATGAGTGTCATGGTGGCGAAGCGTGAGGTTAGAGGCGAGCCGAGTGAGAGCGATTCCACGCCCGTCAGCCCGGCGGGCGGTCACGGTGGGCAAATATGTTGACGAGGAAGCAATGATTGCCTTTCGTGACCGGCCGATGGTCAGGGCCGCCGGCAGGACGAGCGCCGTCCATCATGGCATCAGTGCCAAGTCGGCTCCAACGCCCCTCCATTATCCTGACATGCTACAAAGGCAAGAAGACTTCTGCCCGGAATAAATATGAACCCAAAATGAAGGAGAATATTATTCCAGTTTTCAATCTCATCTGGTGCCTCGGACTGACATAACCTAAAAAGGAATGGTTTCACAGGAAAAATATGGATTTAATCTAATCCATTTTTTTAATTATCCCTCTTACTCCCTCCTGTTTAACCCAAAACTATTTCCTCCAATCTAAACTACAAACACCCGCAACATCCCGAAGTTACGTGAAAGTGGAAGGGGCCGACCAAACAGAATTTCCCCGATCTTGTGCCGCTTCTCTTGCTGTACTTCCGACAACTTTTCACTCAGTCGCTGAAGCTCCGTCCACTCTTAATTCGCGTGGTAGCATTCCCTAAGCTACTCGTAACTGAACCTAAAAATCAAGACTTTTGTAACACACTTCGCATGCGAAAGTACCGGGCGCTAACAATACATGCTATTAACTACTCACTATACTATAACCTTTCCACGTCTAGGCTTCCGTGTGGAATTAGAAGACAGTGATATCTTAACACCGGAACAAGCGCTTCAACAAAATGAGACACGCAACTATAAACACGAACTTACTATTATCATCTGTTAGAAATTCCAATTAATACATTTTCGAACATATCCAACCAGCTCATCGGGCTCCAAATGAACACAGATAATTATTTTCCGTCCAGCTCGTATTGCTGATGAATCTGTAACAAAATCAACAGGGATCCTCCAATTTGAAGGACACGCTATAATGTATCAATTATAATGATAATTGTTCACTGGAAGGCCTACGATCTGGTTCGCATCTGTTCCTGGCAGCTGAAATATGGGTTTTCGTGTGTTTAACAACAACTATTTGTCCCTATTCGCAATCTTAATTAATCTCCTTTGCAATACGAGGGTCAGGAGGAGGCACAGACGGGAATCGACCTGGATATAAAACAGACTATGGCGCAGGTTAAAGCGGCGAGAGAAGGGCGGTGGGCCAGCGCCAGGATTCCCTTGACTAGAAGGCAGCGAGCCTACTTCCCGGTGCTCCTCTTCGTGCCTGTAGGGGCACCCCTGGAGGAGCGTGGGCGGAGGATCTCGGCAACAAGAGAGAGCATTGTGGATTACATTATGCAAAGCGGATGCGAGTAAATTGCGTCGAACGGGAGTGGTGGAGGCGAGTGCTGGCTTCCTGATTGGAAGATAATGAGGGGAGTGAGGAAGAAGGGTGACGAAGAAGGGTGAGGGGGCGAGGCGAGAGGCTGCCTACGAGTTTGGTTGGGAGAGGGGAGCCAGAGGAGCCAGATGGGGGGGGGGGGGGGAGTCGGGAGAAAAGACCCTAAGAGGAATGTGCATACTAATGACCGACTTAAATACGCCTCTAGCCAAAGAGCCTTGAAAGTGCGAACCCCCAAGATGCTGGAGGGTAACTCCTGTTGTGGCACAGTGGGCGGGGCTGGGTAGGAGGGAGTAAATCGAGACAGGGAGAAGGCGCGGGAGGGAGAGGGCGAAGGTGGAGGAGGGGAGAGGGCGAAGGTGGAGGAGGGGAGAGGGGAGAGGAGTTAGGGTGAGAGTGAAAGGTTAAAGGTCATGCAACCCCCTACGGATACATTCGTAAGGCGGCGGCGGTAACGGCGTCGAGTTGGTACATCAAGAATTAAAAGGAGATGAAAAAGTGAGCTTAACAACCTCCGCACTCAGCAAAGATGACAAACCCTGCCACCTCAAGGATACCTGAGCGCAGCAGATGCCCCGCGAGATGCAATGCCAGCCAAGTCATCAGCGCCTCTTCGGATCTGACCGACTGCTGACGGGTCGCGGCGGCCAGGTGCAGACGCCACCACGCGGGCCCAGATTCGCTGAATGTCAAGACGATTCGTCAGGCGCAAGCGGTGACATTTGCGCTTCACGTCAACAGCCAACCATAACTTGTGACTAATTATTAAACTCTGTGACATCAGACTGCATCTCGCGTTACCGAATACCATAAGCCAGAAAATTAACTGGATTGAAGATCTGAAGTCACAGTATTTCTATGAAACAGTTACTCATATACTGAAAGAGTTCCTTGATCGATATACTATACTCGTTTGAACTAAGACTATCATTTTATACTTTCAGCTTAACATAAAACTCAATGAGTAGTAGGCAAACGCCATTCTACGGGTGGGGAGAATAGTAACATGTGGCCTGTCACTCTTTATCACTCTGAATAATACATGTTCGTCCTTATGAACGACCATTCTAATACCAGATCCACTTCACGTAGCTACTCTTCTAGCTCACACAGCAGATGACACAACGTTAAATATAGCCGCTTGTTACATAGACCCGACTATGGATCTAGGAGATTAGCATATAGTGTTCCTGCTCACATTCTTGCTGTCCCATATCATCAGCAACGATTACGGCATAAGCAAACAAAAGTATCTGAACAATTATGCATTCGTCGGTAAGAATTCCGTCATTCGTGGTACAAGAACACTGCAGTGTATTTTCCCCAATTGAAATTGTAGCAGTGCGCGTTAATTGCGAGACCTAATGAAGCCTACAGAACAACGAGCAAGCAGGGAGCTGGACGTAAAACACAGCTCCTTCAGCGCCGTGAGGGCAAGAACAATAGGCCTGGAATTATGCGCGCACAAACAGCCTTCACCCTTACGGGTGACATTACACAACCGAGAAGGACTCCTCGAATAAAATCGATACCAAAGACACTTTAGAGCCGCTACCCACGTCCAACTGCTTCAATCCTAACAATCACCAATCTCTGGGAAAGGAGTCGCCATAATTCACCATACACAAACGCAGATACTTTAATCCAGTTCTCCCAAAGCCCGCGAAACGCCCGGCAACATCACGGGCAATAAGTCTCCGACCGAAACTCTATAATGTTCACCAGAACCCCCTGTAAAACCCTTTGGCTTAAGGTCTCTGCCAAGGTTCTCGAAGACCGCCATCCGATTTAGGCAGTCCCCGACCCACACCCTCCTCCTCCTCCAACCCGATTCCCACCCTCCTCCCAACCCAATACTCCTAAATCCATTCAGGCGAACCCAGGAAAATCCACACATCAGATTTAAGGCCCAGCGAACGAAAAAATCCGGGAAGATGCACAAGTACAAAGGTTGGATCAATGCTCTAAGGTGAAGGGCGAATTCTCCTTCGTCCTGACGTTGTACCTGAACACCCCCGGCAAGACGCGCGGTTCTGGGACAACACAGGCACCACGACAACACCGCTGCGTTTCCCCGGCTACCTGTACTGGCTCCTAACCACAGAAAAGAAAAAGGGGAGAGAAAGGTTATGGGGGAGGGGTGATCCCTAAAACAGCTGGGTGGTAACTGGAAAAAGGGAGCCAAGGATGTTTAAAGAAGATGTATAACCGAGAGAGAGTTGGGGGAGAATGAGGGAGGACTTGTACAGCGTATGAATAA
>NC_061842.1:16195890-16198390 GCF_019202785.1 Penaeus chinensis
GTTTGCGTTCTTATTCATCTAGGAAACCGCTTCGGCCAGAGGGGAGAGGGCCACGCTACGCCTCCCACAACAACGTGCCATCACTTTCCTGGCCAACGTAAGTAGGTTAAGAGTGAGACGGCATCCAGTTCATGGGCGGCTGTGCGGGCGAATCGTTCCATGGCGTGCGTACCCTTGTGCAATGCAAGGACTTCTGGCCATTTACCTACGAGGTAGTTCAACTACCTATGTTTGTTTCATCTTGTACACATCCTCAGATCAGCATTTCGGTACCTAATGAATTCACTACGGCGTGTACAAAGGGGAGGGAGGCGTTACCATGGCCCGCACCACGAGACGTCCCAGGTGCCAGATGTTGAATACTATGTCAAATTCCTGGTCACGGGTCCTAATATCACATGACATCACACCAGGTCACCGGTGCAAGGTTGAAAGCTCGGGTCTGGGTCTGGGCACGTTTCCCCTCTCGCGTTAGGGCGGGACTATCTCGGCCTTTTAAAGCTGACGAATGTGGGGGGAAAACACAAGCCTAACAATAAAAACACTCGACGTTACATGCACGCACTACTAACGGCGGGCAACATACGTCCTAATAACCCTGATTAGTGGACTGTACAAGTCATTTAACAAAGAGGCGACGAGGGAATGTGGAATTACTCAATAAAGAACTACATTTCTATTAATCTTTTCATTGCATTAACAACACCAATTAATCAAATTCCAATCGTACGCTTCGCGGCAACACGCCAAAGAACAATTCCCAGCTCATATGGAACTGCAGGGCACTTTCTATTGGTTAATCTGCACTGATTTGAGAAATAATTCAAAAGCCAATAACAGCCCAAGGTCGATAGCGCAGGGTCTAAGTATCATATTATGGCTCTCTAAATAAAGAATGTTGCTATGCAAATGCTAAATATTATCACGCTGTGTATAACAAGGCTGTTAATTACTTATCTAAAAAAGATAATAAATATGGCGTGCACACTCAAAGCGGCTAAAGATAGGGGCTAACATGAAACTGTAGATATTTCAGTTATCATATATGTGTATTTGAAAGATTTTACCGTAGAAGAATATCACGCTATAAAAAACAAAAAAGAAGAATACAATTCATAAAAAATCTTCCTAGATGGTGCACGACTTACGAAGACCCCACTTTAATTGCGGCTCACTTAACCCTTTGATTATGCGTGGGCCATAGCATAACGAACGGTTCTTAACATACATTCTGAACTTGAACACTGAACGGCATAATCAAGGATCCGAACTGTTAGCCATACTGCTGTGTTCACATGTGCACGAGAGGCTCGGTAATACCCTGCATTATGCTCTAAATCTTGTTCACATCCCGCCATTGTGGCCCGAATGCAGCCTCCGTATTTTATCATCATGCGAAACGTCGGGGATTACTATTTTTATTTACCGGGGAGGAAATAGGAAAACATGGCGGGGAGGGAGGATGAAATTGAGTGGATGGAGGTAGAAGGAGGGTAGCGAGTGGGAGGAAGGAGGGAGGGAAGGAGCGTGAGAAGGGAGGAGGATTGACAGAAGGGAGGGGAGGAAGGGGTGTAGGGTGGAAGGAAGGGAGGGTGAAGGGATGGACGGAAAGAAAGAAAAAGTAGATGAATGGATGAATGAAAGAGGGAAGAAAGGAAGAAATGGAGGCAATACAAGGAACGGCCTGCTAAGAGTGAGAGAAGAGACATTTAACGAAACGGATATGGAAAAAAAAATGGTAGGGAAAAGCATTCACCTAAAACCAAGTTCGCTAAACTGACTGGAATGATCTTTTCACACTCCTGCTTTAAGCCCGTTTCGTCTAAATATATAAAAGTTCCCTAATAAAATCAACAAACCTCCACCAGAAGAGTGGAGCGTTCATTCTCTGCCGGCTGAGAGTGGTTCAGCAGATTGGTCACTTACATAAAGAGAAAATAATCATGCAAAACCTGGTAAAACTTGAACTGCAGGTACTTTCCATGCGAAGGTCAGGTAACAAGGTAGCGGTCCTTTTTTTTCTGAACTTTCCCCGTGACATTTTTTCCCTTATAGCTAAAGATAACCAGCCGCTACATCTGACACACATTCTAGAATCTTAGGCGTGGGAGACAAAGGAAGACGTGGCAGTCTGATAAATAGGGTACATGGGGGGTGAAGGGGTGGGGTGAAGAGGGAAAGGGTAGGATGAACAGGGTATGGGAGATAGGGGAAGGAAGGGATGTCTACGTGTAGAGGATTAAGAGAGGGACGGGAGGAGTGTGGAAAGAGGCTAGGAGGGGGAGAGAGAGAGAGAGAGAGAGAGAGAGAGAGAGAGAGAGAGAGAGAGAGAGAGAGAGAGAGAGAGAGAGAGAGAGAGAGAGAGAGAGAGAGAGAGAGAGAGAGAGAGAAGAGAGAGAGAGAGAAGGGAGAAACTGAAAAATGGATGGGAGAGGAGGAAGGTAAAAGAAGAAAGGAGAGATGGTGGGGTAGGGGAGGGGACGGGGGAGAAAGGGGAGGG
>NC_061842.1:16203390-16208390 GCF_019202785.1 Penaeus chinensis
GTTATCGCCTCCGCCTTCGCCGCAGAGATCGTCGAGTGCTACCTCCACCCGCCATCATTTTACGCCAACGCACACTTTTTCACCCTTTTCTCTAAGTGCTGCAGTTTGCCTTGGAAGATAAAGTAGCCATTAATGACCGGTGCGTCCTACGCGCGGTTACGCCACATACCGGGATCGTGGCGCGGCTGGGAGGATCAGCTGGACAACTGGTATATTTGGACCGCGCCCGACAGCCCCCGCCCTCACCTGGCGAAACCTTCCGCTCTAACGCCCATTCACACTTTCAAAGATACTATGTCCTCGGCAAAAAAATACTACAAAAAACAACACATTCAATCATATAATTTACTGTATATGAAAAAAAAAGTTATATAAAAAGAAGGTACGCGTGTACGTGTATGAATCTGCATGTTTACACATATATACACACTCCATCACGTCCATAGATATGACAGACACAAAAACACACAGACGAACTTAAATCCACTAAAAAAGGACGAATCAGTGGGGTCACCCGAACCCAGTGGAGCAGATGGAGGCCACGTCCATCTACTTGGTCAAACGAAGAGCATTTATTCGTATCTAGAGTCCACGCACGTCGGGCCGGGGCTGGACTGAGCATTGGACACGCTAAATTGTCTTACTTTATTATCGACATGTGTGCATAGAAAAAAACGAGAACAACAAAGAGATGAAGGGAGGGAGACGAGGAAGGAAGGGGGAAGAGGAAGGAGGAAAGGGGTCATCACGAGGGGGACAGAGAGAGTGAGAGAGAGAGAAAGAGGGGGGGGGGGAGAGGGAGAGAGACGGAGTGAGGGAGATGGAGGGATGGAGGGAGGGAGAGTAAGAAATGGGAAAGAGAGAGAAAGAGTAACGACACTAAAAGGTAAAATAACAGACAGATATATCAATAAAACAAAGAGTCTGCTTTCGGATTAAAAAGCTAGCGCCAAAAACTCGCACCATAAAAGAACACAATACCAAAACTAATTAAACAGCAGACAATAGAGACTTCAGGAAATCCACCGTCAGACCATCCGGCTTCACCATCAGCAAGAAAAGGGATAACCGCTGTCCGACTTTCCCTTTCTGAAAGATTTATATTCGAAAAACATGCGATAACAGAGACGATGCCTTTGATATTAAGCAGCAAAAGGGAAAACATGCTACACGACTCCGCCATCCAAGCTTCAAAATACTTTAAGCAAGATCAAAAAAACCTTCCTTGCCATCAAGTATACTGTTATTATCATTATTGCAAATGCCCGCATCAAGACTTGTCGCAAGTTGTCGTTTTTACGCCTTGGCGTTTAATTTTCGTGTTATCTTAACTTCCTTTACAACAAATAATGACAAAACAAACAAACAAAAAAAAAACGGCAGGGGCCATTAATGTTTATCCCAGAGCATCGTCACAACTCTTAAAAAAAATCTTGCTACCTTGATAAACGAAAAAAAACTACTTGCTTACACGACTCCGCCTTGCCTACGCTTGGCTTTGAGTTGCCCTGATTACAATATTTTCTCCATCCCACCCTATCACGGCGACTTCAAAGAGCCACTACAAATAGATGCCGGAGTCTAATTATGATACTCGGGCTCGTGAGATATTACCTCCCGCGCGCCGTGTCAGAGGCTCCTCCAGCCAGACGTGGGAAAGGAGACGAGGAGAGGAGAGGAGAGGAGAGGAGAGGAGAGGAGAGGAGAGGAGGGGAGAGGGAGAGGAGAGGAGGGGAGAGGAGGGGAGAGGAGAGGATGAGAAGGGGGAGGATAAGAGGGAAGAGGTGAAATGAGAGAGGGGAGGGAGTGGGGAAGGGGATGTGGGGTGAAGGGGAGGATAAGACCGAAGAGGAGAGATGAAAGAGAAGTGAAAGGGGAGTGGGAGTAAGACGAGGAGGAAAAGGTTAAGAGGAAAGTTGGGGAAGAGCGACAGGGAAAAGGAAGGGAAGAGAATGAGGGATCAGAGAAGAAAATGAGTGAGACGCGCAGGAGGGGGGTGGGCGAGCAGCGTCACGCAGGTGAACTCTCTTTGACACGTCCGCGCCGCACATCCATCAAGAAGAAACCGTCAGGCTCTTAGCGCTTGTCAGTGATCGCCCGCTGCCAACTCAGCCTCTCCCGCGAAAAAGAGCCGCCTGCCTCCAGCTGGCTGACGGCGCATGCACACCGAGTTTCTCTCCCAATAGTTGCGTCCCTCATCAACTTAAAGGTCCGGAAAGTGAAATGAGACGGGGAGTTTAAGGCCGAAAACACGTTCTGCTGACGCTGCCAACGCGTTTTCTTGGCACGGTAATGGCGCAAAAGGTCCACTGCGAGGGCTGGTGGGATCAATGTCCGCCCGCAAATAGGGAGACAGCGGCGGCGGCGGCGGCGTCTCCAGCTGGCAAGGTCGCTGTATTTGTCTCCCGAAGAGCTGGCGATGATGTGCCAACTCTGCCCCTGCGCGGCCCCATCATGACGGGGGAAATGTCGCACCTGCACGGCCGCCCGAGTGATGGGAAACCATTTCGTGGGCCTGGCGACGTCCAGCGCTTCGTCTCTCATTTTGAATACTCTTCGTGTCTACACCTTATATTTATTGCATCAAGAAAGAGAAAAGGCAGGAGGAAATCATGAAAGTAAAAACACGTATCACTCCCGACACGCGTCCAAAACCTGACCTACCTCAGGCGATGAACAGGAAAAAAATAAACTCTTTAACTGACTAATAAAGAACAACAATATTGCTCTTTAAATGAAGACAACACAATCAAGATGATAAAAAACATGCCTTCCCTTCCACCAAACCCAAAAATAATGACGGCAAAAAAATATGAATGAATCGAGTAGTATCAACAAACACTAGCACGGGCGGCGGCGGCGGCGGCGGCGGCAGTGGGGGCGTGTGACAACGGTGCTCGCGTGACCCGCTCGCCCATACAAGGCAAGATCACTACCGCCCCACCCTAACGTGACCAAAAACGGCCGGACCGGATCACACTTCACCGATTCGTTGTCCGCTGCTGCAAATAAGGCCAAAAGAGGCCTGATCGGGCGCTTTGCCGGTGGCCCCAGAGCCTAAATCGATGGTAATAAACAAACCCCAAAATTCAGAAATGAAATCGAGAGAGTAGAGCGTATCGAGTCTGATTGGATTTTTACATCTGAATCCTACGGCATGGACGCAACCCGATTCCTGAGCCGACCAGAAGCATCACAAGTACGCAATATCGTTATTTCTGGCAGGATAATCCGGCTAATCTGACATTTCCCTTAATGGACCCCTTCCCTCAAGCCACCCCTCTTCGGCGGTGGTAATTAATACTTAGCTTCCAAATACACCTGTTGGGTCTCTCATTCTGTATTGGGATAGGTCTGAGCTCTTACTCCGCTAAAACTGTTCCTGTCAAACATCTTGTATAAACAGGTACATTTTAACAATACTGTGGTATGCTGTAGCTGTACAGTCAGCAATGTGATTGCAAAGAACAGCGTAGCGAATGGAATGCTCATAGGCTAAAACAGGTCGAGCTTCCGTAGATGACCATCACCCAAGCGGCGCCGGACTGCTGACGCCCGCCTCCACAGGACCATAACGGAGAGGGGTTGGTTCCCCGCCGTCACATTCGATGGACCGGACAGCACACCCCAACTCCCGGCCCACAGAAGCCTCCCCCCCCTCCATGTCATTCCACGTGTCACCTGGTATAAATTCCCCTGGCGCTCACCCTCGTTAATTGCACTCAGCATTGTCCTGAGTTTCCCCTCACCTTGGCGCTGGAGTTTAAGAATAGAAAAGGCTTTTATATTTGTCGCTGTGGCTTGACTTGAGCTAAAGCTATTTATAGGAATATCCAAATATAAAATCCGCGAAATTCTTCATCTGTGAAACATGGAATCACAGCCGTTGTTGGAGAAAAATGCTGATTGTTTCAAAATATGTTTTTTTGTGTGTCTCTAATTCAGTAAGTAGTGTGAGAGGACAAACTGAAAATGGAAAGCAACTCGCAGGTCTTGTATTATGTAGGTCTACATTCTATACAAAATATAGAAAAGACAGAGGAACAATGCTTATAAAGAAAATAAATGGCTTAAGATTGCATGACTGCTTGAAACTATCTCGTTATCATTACCTAAAAAATCCCTTGCTATTGCCAAAAATGGTTAATCTTTCCAAGCCTGAAGGAGGTTATGACATCCGGGAACAAGGAGGTGGCCGGGGAAGCGCCCTAGCAACTCGCAAGACCGGTCTGGGTCCCCTCTAAGACAACACGCCCGGGGTAAAGTCAAGGCCACGCCCGGCACCACCTCGCCGCCACCACCACTACAAACATCGACCAACATCGCCCACAGAGCCACACTAAAGCCCCTCCTAGGATGCGAGAAATCCAAGCAGTCGTTCCAACTTTCCACCCTCCCCGCCCCCGCTCCCGCCCACAGCGAAAACAAGACGTCGTTCTGCCGCCGAGGAAGCCCCGCCCGGAATGGATCAACAACGCGTTCGACGCGGCGCGAGTACCTAAAACCCGACCAGACAACTACATTTGTTTGTTCGGCAAAAGCCCGATTGGAAGTGACACACGAGGAATGCCGTTCTCGTGAACAAGCTGCCAGGAAGGAATGGCGTGTTCCTGTCAGCAGTCGGCGGCAGAGCGCAGGGACTCGCACGCAGACAGGCTCCAGTGCACGAGGCCCTCTGTGCCAAGGGCAGCTAAGAGCCGAAAATGGACCCTCCAGTTAAAGATCAATGGTAATGTCGGCGGCAGGGCGGGGGCTTAGGCAAGTGAGGGTGAGGGTGATTGGTGGCCGAGGCGGGGGTGGCGGCGCGGGAGGTTTAAGGTGGAGAGCCGTAGGTGGAAGGTGGATGAAAGTGAAGTTGAATTCGGTAGGCGGCGCCGGACCAAGGCAAGTGGAGGGGCGTAGCGGGGGGCTGGTGCCGGAAGCGGAGCAGTATGTGGCCGAAATTGAGACAAGTGGAGCGTTGAGCAAGGATGAGTGGACGCGAATGTAGACGCGCGGCA
>NC_061842.1:16210890-16248390 GCF_019202785.1 Penaeus chinensis
GTGAGGGCGTGCGTCCGCACGTGCATATATATTTGTGATATTTACTCACGTGAATACTCGATTCCAAAGTAAACGTATACATACCTAGAAAGAGAGAAAGAATAGGTTAATAGGAATATTCGTATCGGGTATAATCATTAGAGTTATGCTCTCTTCTCTAATAAGCCAGGTATAGGGGCATCCCCAACAAGCCCAGCCTTCTTACCAATCCCACACCCTTCAGAGCCTCCCCTCGCCCTCGGCCTCCTATCCACTCTACCAGGAAGAATCCTCTCTAGGTCTCCCATAATTAATACCTCCTCATAACCCTTACCTCTGCCTACACTACCCCTCTCCCATCTCTTCCTTCCAACCCTACCCTCTCCTTCCGCACTCCCGCACAAGCACGCTCTCTCTTCCTCTTTCTCTCTTCAGCTCCTCTGGAAAGCCCCCCCCCCCCCCCCCCCACTGCCCCTTCTCCAGTAAGAGCCCGCCTCTCGCTGGGTCGGGCCGATGTGTGAACCTCGTATTAGTATTCAGCAGGCGCCGCCAGTGTTTCCATCGGCGGGTCAAATCATTTTTATTCTTTCTCGAGAGGAAAGCTATCGCTGTAATATTAAAGGCCGTTCACTAAATCAATTAGTTAGAGCGAGTGCAAGAAAGACAGATAAGAGGGTGAGAGAAAGCCGAAAGGCGGTCTGAAAGAAGTAGGAAAAGCTCACGAGAACTCCAGGGAACGATCCTCGCTAGAATTCATCATTAGCGGGTGTCCGCTTGACCCAGTCCTTTCTTGCCTACTTACACAACCTCCGGACTCGCATGTTCAGGGAGCGCAGGGGCTGTGGTGGGAGTCCTAACTGGAGACTTAGCCCTTGCCTCCTCTACCACGGTTCTACAGGACCTACGGAGCCCCTCTGCCGCGTGATTGTCAGGGAATAAAGAGAGGGCCCTAGAGCCTCGACGGAGCCCTGGCAGAGGATGAACGGAGAGGCGGAAGAGTAGGCCACTCAGCCCACCCAGGCCAAGATTGGGATAGGCAGACCAGACGACATCCCCGAGGCGTCCTTCATCACGCTACAAAACCGGCCCACCATAAACCGGGCACGGAATTCTCCAAGGAAACTAATCTCACCCCCTGGACAACCTTGTCCCGCGACGTACGCATTAAACACCACCACGCAGTTTCTTCAGGAGGTCCGTCAGCGCGGGAGGAGGAAGGGTCGAGGGGGGCAGGCGGAGGGGAAGAGGTATGCGGAAGCCTCAAACTGGTCATACGCTGGGAAAGTACTACTTTTAGCTACGATCTCAGCCATCAGACCTAGCCAACATATCAAGTTAGTCCTTGACTCCAACTATAAAACAACGAAGAAAGTAAGACTAGCACGAGGGAACAGTTGCACATATTACGAGAGAACTTTTACTTCGGACGAAAGCGCACCTGGCGAAGTAGCAGCCTTTGCGAAACGGCGAACGAAACGCGCCGTCATGTGCACAAGACGAGACTTCCGGAAGAGAGTGTCGGAGAAAGTGTGTCGGTGCGTAATGATTTCCTATATCCAAACTTCTCATTCTCCGCTGCCCAGTCTTGCCAAGCTATCTCTTTTTCGGAGGCTAATAAATGGGCGCCTTGGGAATCGCGACGCCCGACTTGGGGAGGAAGGCAATGCAAGGCTGGGTTATCCAGCCGAATCTTGGTCGCTTCGTAATGGGGATTCGATTTGTTACTTGATATGGTTGGGACACCATTTACCTAATGTCACAGGTTCATAAACAATACCGAACAAAAATGTATATAAATAAAAGATTATAAATGATCTCTCTCTCTCTCTCTCTCTCTCTCTCTCTCTCTCTCTCTCTCTCTCTCTCTCTCTCTCTCTCTCTCTCTATATATATATATATATATATATATATATATATATACACACACACACACACATGCACTCCCCTGCACCACACATCAAAGACACCACACCCGACCGCCTCACACGCTGCAATCCCCGCAGGGCCACACACTGCAAGCACGCGCACGCTGGCTCCAGAATGACAACGCGGACAAAAAGGGCCCCACTCCAGGCTGTCGGAAGCAAGACTCCTCTTCACTTCCCTCCTTGCGCTCGCCCCCAAAAGGACTCACGACACCGCTATGTTAGATCCTCAAACAGATATGCAACGCAATATTGCTAAGAGCAAGACGTGAATTCCCCGATACCTTTAAATGCCTCCACAACAAAAGCTTCATGACATTCTATCAACAAGTGAATTTTTAGAGAAACAAACTGAACTCTTGGTCCTCAAGCCTTGCATGGGAATATGCTTCACTGCATATAAACGAAAAAAAAAACGAATTACACCACATGGCAGGAACAATAATCGCATGGAACGAAGGGAATGACCGCTAATTTCAATAGTAAGATGGAACACATGGGGGAAGAAGAGAATAACCGAGAGAAAGGGTGGCGAGGTAAAAATTCCGCTGATGGAAAACGCTTGCGTGAGAAGGAAGCAAGTTAAGAGGGAATGGGAATAAATACAAACTATGGTAAGAATGAAGAATCCGACAGAATAATAGCGAAACGTTTTATAAACGGAAAAGAGAGTAGTGAGCGGAATAATGGTAACGGCCCAGAATAAACAGCGAATTGAGCTTAATCAAAGCTCAAACTATGCGGCTGTCAGAGACGGTTATAGGAACAACTACAAAACCTGAGCCAGATGGAGCATAACTAGTCATTACGGCCGCCACGCCATGCCAGAGCTTCATTACGCCGAGTCTTTGTGTCGCACTCCGACGCTCTGTCTCACTAAGCCCGGCACTTCCCTCAGAACGAACCTCCCGAGAGCATTCGTCCCTCATCCCTTTATCAGTCACGATATCGTTCGCTTGAGCAGATTACCTTCATTCAGCCAATGCAAACGGCGAATGCTAACTGACATCGCTATTATCCCAAGATATTACACATTAACGGAGACTCGTGTTTGGAGAGACCACGTGCGAGACAGAGGCCACAAGGCTGTGTCTCCTGGACGTCAGCGAGCGGCAGTCCTCACGTCACGCGATACGCTCACCACCTGTCACCTCAAACAAACAACAGAAAAGTTCCAGACGAAGCTAATGGTTTGGCCCACGAGAGGGACGATCTTACTATTAAACACACTCGAGTTCTCCTCTCGTCGCTGCGCTGCGATGCTTTCGGATTCGGGCACCTCATGGGTTACTCACAGACTCCATGACGCTATTCAAATACATGCGATATTCAGCGGAAGAATAAATTCGATACAGCTCTTACTATAATTCAAGAAATTAAGTTTTTCAATTATCCCTTTTCCAATTCCTCTAGTGAACCCTAGCATCAGAAATAGGACTAGTAAGCCTTACAGCATCGTGGACCAAAGTCTCCTCCTCTTCATACATTGATTTATGGACAACGTCGTCCCTTCAGTGGATTCAGATGCCGATAGAGCAGGTATGTCCAAGACTCAAGTACCCGAAGAAACGAACGATAGATCGCGATGCAACGTGGCTACAATCAAGCACGTAACTCGCGGAGCTACTTGGTAGCGACGATAGAAAGCCCCCCTTCTCACCCCCCCCCCCACTCCCCGTTTTCTGGACACCAAATTCAGTCCACATCTCGGACAGGGTGTCAATACAAATTTGAATGACCATCAAAACTCCGCACAAAAGTAAACAAATGAACAATGTCCTTTCTTAATTCCGCATCTCACTCCGTTCGCCCCTCCTCCCCCTCCCTATTCCCCCATTTCTCTTACCCCCCCTAAGTCCCTCTACGACACGCGCTCACTGAGTCAACACCCACAATGAATGATTAGCTCTTATGGGAGAGCTCGGGGCGGTGACGTCAGCACAACTCCTCATTTACCGTCAGTCATCGTGGAAGGAATCTAATACGCAAGAAGTGGACTAGCTCGCCATCACTTATGAGTGTGTTGGTACGTGGCCGTGTAAAGGAAGACACGACCCCGATAATGCGGCGGTCGTGGCGAGGCGGGCAAGGCTCGTACGGGTAGGAGGCGCAAGGGAGAGGGAGAAGGGGCGGCCACGGGTCCCGTTAGAGGCCCTCTCCGTCTCCCTCTCTCTCTTAGCAGATTGAGGAGACGCGAACCCTTGTTACGACACGGATGAGGTTCATGCAGCGGCGTTTTCCCCTGTAAGTGAACACCACTTTGGACTTTGTTTCACGCTTGCTTAAATCAATAAACCATTCAGCGGAATGAAATAACGCTACATTCGACTGCGAGAATCCCCAACTACCACGCCAACTTAAGCACCAGAACGGATATCAGAATCCGTCAGCAAGCTAGCCGATCAAACCTTTCAGTCTGGGCCTCGGCCGTGATTCCCTTAAAGGCAAGGATAAGGATAAGAATAAATCAGATGTGCGAAGCTGAGCCTCGCAGCCCCTCTAAGGTCCTAGCACGAAACCCGTCCACCGACAGGACGCTACAACGCAGGCAAAGGGAATCCAATGACGGTCGCCGGCGCGACACAAATATTTACTAGTTTATTTGTTGGGCTTGTTTCTCAACTTCGGGCGTGCGCGCAGGAATTCCGAGGCTTAAGTTTGTCACGATGCTGTACCACTTCAGCATTGCTCGCTTCCCAGACGATGCCAGTTGTACGCGATTACCCGAAATGCTTGGCCAAACCCAGCCAATTAAAAGGGTGAGCGAGGGACCGGACGACAGATGCGGAGTAGAGGCTCGGGCGAAGCAGGAAGGGAAGCAGCAAGCAGAGGGAGAAGGATGGTCGGCAGTGGTGGGCAGAAAACGAAATAAATGACGGCGGCCGAGCGTGGTAACTGCGGATGAGGCTCGCTTCTCATTTACAATCATTCATTATCAAAATGTTTCGCCCGCAAGCTCGGGCGTGTGCGGGAAAACATCGTTTTAAAAAATAAATGTCTGCCAAGTCACCGTTAAACAAAGTAAAGAAGATATTCCGCGTAAATTCGCAGCACTGAAATGACGTAAACAGAACAGAACGACAAATCTACCCCGTAGTGTTAGGTTCCAGAAATGTTCATTACTTGAAGGGAAAACAGCAGTTGTCTCGTGGTGAACCGCAGTGAAGCGACGCCGGAGTGGATCACCAGGCCAAGTTTTGAACTTCACCCACGAACCAAGACAACAAAAAACAGCGTTCCTATGGAGCGCTCTGGGCACAAGGGACCCTTCACTCCGGCAGAAAGTAAGAGGAAGTTTCGCAAGGGAACGGCAGCGGCGTGCCGTGGTGTCGCCGGGCCGCCTGATGCCGCCCCATGGTCATGGTCTTCGCCTCACAATTACCATCGCTACCACGATATGGGCCCTTTGTTCCCCTTCTTTCCATTCACACACAGATCAAGCCCGGGCTGTAGGCACGGCCTCGCTAATGCATCTTGTATCGATTTCCCTAGCAAACAGCCCAAGTGACACTGGTGGCCAGCACGGGCTGCTGCTCCACGCCAGCGTTCTTGAACAAGGTCTCATCCATTCCCTTCTTGGCGCGTCCGAACTCAGTTTCCCCCAAATGTAAACCAAAACGATTCGCTGAGATTTCACTCGCTCGGAGAGTCGATAGTTCCTCCTAATACAGCTGATAATACGCACTGGCCACTCTAGAAGGCCAGGGTACGCAACGCTGACTAACTCTGCTTTAAAGTAACCTAGAAGTAGGGTCGATTTGCAGTCACCTCGCGAAGCGCGAAGATAAAGCTCCGTCAATGGCTGCGTCAAGGGCGAATGTTGATGAGTAAAATGTGGCGCGCAGCTGGACGGTGGTCTGGCGCGCACTTCTCGGTCGTCCTGCTCTTCCTGGCCCTGGCCTGTTGCTGTGTCTGTTATTACCTGGCCTTGTTGCTGTCTCTGCAATCACCTGATCCTAGCCTGTTGCTGTCTTTTGTTATTTAATCCTGGCAAGTAACTGTTTCTTCTCGTCACTCTCCTCTCCATCTTTACTGCAGCTGCAGTTATCGCCTCAGATTTTGCTGATGTCACCCCTTTTTCTGGCATTTATTATTGTTCTTGGCCCTATCCTATTGCAACTGGCCCTGGCCCTTGTTACTAGTCTACCACCTGCATTGTCAGTGCAATGATGTTTAATTTTACTGTTGCCAACTATTCATTATTTTGTCAAAGAAAGGCCACCGTTGAGTTCCAATGCATCAAACGCGTATTACAATTAAAATAGAACGCAACATTATAACATTCTGCCTTATTAGCTCGAGTAACAGCTGGCGAGATGATACGACTTTCTGGTGAGCTGTTAACGTAAACAACATTTGCATTGCAGTCATATACACGGGTCATGCTATATGTAACGTCACTGTTCATTCTTCTAGCCAAGTCAGCGATACTGACGGACTCATCCCTTGCAGTCGTCCCTTCCTGCTCTACATTAGCATTTCATGTAACTCGATGTGCTGAAGGCAGCAGCATCTCCAGCACTACAGAGGAAAACTGGCGTTCTCGGGGCTCCAAGGTTTCCACATGGTAGCTTCGAGATGAGGGCGATGGGGGCGGTTGAACCACTACACCCGAGAGGGCATCGCGTATCGCATTACTAACCCCCTCATCCTTCCCTTCCTTCTCTCTCTCTCTCTCTCTCTCTCTCTCTCTCTCTCTCTCTCTCTCTCTCTCTCTCTCTCTCTCTCTCTCTCTCTCTCTCTCTCTCTCTCTCTCTCTCTCTCTCTCTCTCTCTCTCTCTCTCTCCCCCCCCCCCCTTTTTGACCACTTCTCCTTTCCACCCTTTTCCGTGACGCATCTCCCTCCCTCTCCGTCGACTCGCACAAACAGCTATGGTGACTCACTCTGGCATCCCGCAATATCCTCCCAGACTTGGCCGGTGTTTCCCCGACTCTTTCCTCCCCTATCGACTCCACGCGGCTTCTCCTCTCCCCTCTCGACTCCCTGTACCCCCCCTATCCCCCCTCTCAGCTGACTCGTTTTCAATTAAACCAAACAACATTAGCCTCAGTTTTAGGACTCTAAATCCCTTTCTTTCCCTCTCCTATCTCCCTAGACCTAGACTCCTCATAAACCATAGACTCCCCCCGCCTCGCCTCCCCTCACAGCTACTGTCCCCCCTTTCCCCTCAAGCCTCAAGTCTCCCCTCTCAGCTTCTTCCTGCCGTCATCCGAGTCAAGAGCCTTGTTTCATCACACCCTACACGCTAAGCCTCCCCTTAATCTCGACATCTAATTTTCGGAGACTCACTAGCTCCCTTTCTTTCCCTCTTCCACTCTCCTTTCCTTTCTCTTTCTCCTCCCCCCCCTCCCTCCCTCCCTCCCGCACTCTCTCCCTCCCGCACTCCCTCCCTCCCGCACTCCCTCCCTCCCGCACTCCCTCCCTCCCGCACTCCCTCCCTCCCGCACTCCCTCCCTCCCGCACTCCCTCCCTCCCACCCTCCCTCCCTCCCGCACTCCCTCCCTCCCGCACTCCCTCCCTCCCGCACTCCCTCCCTCCCGCACTCCCTCCCTCCCGCACTCTCTCCCTCCCGCACTCTCTCCCTCCCGCACTCTCTCCCTCCCGCACTCTCTCCCTCCCGCACTCTCTCCTCCCGCACTCTCTCCCTCCCGCACTCTCTCCCTCCCCGCACTCTCTCCCTCCCGCACTCTCTCCCTCCCGCACTCTCTCCCTCCCGCACTCCTCTCCCTCCCGCACTCTCTCCCTCCCGCACTCCCTCCCTCCCGCACTCCCTCCCTCCCGCACTCCCTCCCTCCCGCACTCTCTCCCTCCCGCACTCTCTCCCTCCCGCACTCTCTCCCCTCCCGCACTCTCTCCCTCCCGCACTCTCTCCCTCCCGCACTCTCTCCCCTCCCGCACTCTCTCCCTCCCGCACTCTCTCCCTCCCGCACTCTCTCCCTCCCGCACTCTCTCCCTCCCGCACTCTCTCCCTCCCGCACTCTCTCCCTCCCGCACTCTCTCCCTCCCGCACTCTCTCCCTCCCGCACTCTCTCCCTCCCGCACTCCCTCCCTCCCGCACTCCCTCCCTCCCGCACTCCCTCCCTCCCGCACTCTCTCCCTCCCGCACTCTCTCCCTCCCGCACTCTCTCCCTCCCGCACTCTCTCCCTCCCGCACTCTCTCCCTCCCGCACTCCCTCCCTCCCGCACTCTCCTCCCTCCCGCACTCTCTCCCTCCCGCACTCTCTCCCTCCCGCACTCTCTCCCTCCCGCACTCTCTCCCTCCCGCACTCTCTCCCTCCCGCACTCTCTCCCTCCCGCACTCTCTCCCTCCCGCACTCTCTCCCTCCCGCACTCTCTCCCTCCCGCACTCTCTCCCTCCCGCACTCTCTCCCTCCCGCACTCTCTCCCTCCCGCACTCTCTCCCTCCCGCACTCTCTCCCTCCCGCACTCTCTCCCTCCCGCACTCTCTCCCTCCCGCACTCTCTCCCTCCCGCACTCTCTCCCTCCCGCACTCTCTCCCTCCCGCACTCTCTCCCTCCCGCACTCTCTCCCTCGCGCACTCCCTCTCTCTCTCTCCCTCACTCTTTTTCTCTCCCTTTTCTTACTTCTAATTCACCTTCGCCCATTCCAGCATTCTACCACGACTCACGCATCTACCAGGCACTCACGTTCGGGTCGATATCGCCCCCAAACACGTCTTTGCCCCCCCCCCCCCCACTCTCCGTCTTGTCCATACTATCGCCCTGCCCAGTTCACCTGACATCAACACTCTTGGACTTGTAGTTTAAAAGACTTCCCTAGACTTGTAGTTGAAAGGCTTTCTTGGGCTTGTAGTTTATAGACATTTTGGGGTTCGTCGCTTAAAAAGATTTCCTTAGGCGTGTAGTTTACAGACTTTCGTGGGCTTGTAATTCAAAGACTTTCTTGAGCTTGTAATTTAAAGACTTCTTTGGGTTGTAGTTCGAAGACGTCTCTGTTAAATCGAGATCGTCCATATTTTGATCACATGGCCCAAAAGCTCTACTAACCTTTATATAAATAAGAATATAAAGGAGATAGGGGGAAGTGTAAGAGGGAAGGAGAGAGGGAGGGAGGGAGGGAGGGAGGGAGGGAGTGAGAGGGAGGAGGGAGGGAGGGTGGGAGGGAGGGAGAAGGGGAGAAGGGGAGAGGAGGAGAGGGAGGGAGAGGGGGAGAAGGGGAGATGGGGGAGAGGGAGAGAGGGAGAGGGGGGAGAGGGGTGAGAGGGAGGGAGAGGGGGAGAGGGGAGATGGGGAGAGGGGGAGAAGGGGAGATGGGGAGAGGGAGAGAGGGAGAGGGGGAGAGGGAGGGAGAGAGAGAGAGAGAGAGAGAGAGAGAGAGAGAGAGAGAGAGAGAGAGAGAGAGAGAGAGAGATGAGAGAGAGAGAGAGAGAGAGAGAGAGAGGGAGAGAGGGAGAGAGGGAGAGAGGGAGAGAGGGAGGAGAGGGAGAGAGAGAGAGGAAGAGAGAGAGGGGAGAGAGAGAGGGAGAGAGAGAGGGAGAGAGAGAGGGAGAGAGAGAGGGAGAGAGAGAGGGGGAGAGAGAGAAGGGGGGGGGGAAGTTGCTAAGAGAGAAGGGAACAGAGTAAGAAAAAAAGAAAACGGGAAAGGAGGGATGAAAGAGACCGGATCCTCTTACAACTAACATGATAATTCACTCTTACAAAAAAATCTGTTAAGAGGCGCTGATGAGGTCCACATGGCCGCCTACTCAATTATGGACGCTTTAATTACAAAAGCCTCAAATTATAAATGCTTATCTGCAATATCAGCTTCAACCTGTCACCCGGGAAATGGTCTTCCTCATGCAAGTCGCAATTTTCTCTCCCGTCTCTTCTCATCCACTTCCTTTTCTTATTATCCTATTCTCTCTCCCATCTACCCTCCGTTTTCTCTCCTATTCCAACTTCCTACTTTCTCCCGTTTTCCTTATTATCAAATCTACCCATTCTCCCTTTTTTCTCCAATATCCCATCATGCAATTTCTCTCCGCGTTTATACATTTTCTCTCTGGTCCTTTCTCTTTCCCAGTCCTTCGTCCAACGCACCCTTTCGTTCCACCCAGCGCACACAGCCGTAAAAACCTTGGTCACCGGACACTTCAGCTGCCACGCCATGACATATCGGCAACATCTTAGCTCCCATAACTGCGCCAGTGTCAGGTTCAACCATCGCAAGGCATGATGACATCAACAGCTGATACAAGAACCTTTTATCTCTCTTCTTACTAAGTGTCCGAGAGGATGTAAATAATATTTATATCACTAGCATATTGCGAGTGAAAAAGAGGGAAAGACACAGACACACATTTACGCAGATGAATATAATGTACACAAAGACACACAAATACACATTATATATAAGACGCATATATACGTATGTGTGCAATTGACACATACGTATATATGCGTGTGCATGCGTGTGTGTGTGTGTGTGTGTGTGTGTGTGTGTGTGTGTGTGTGTGTGTGTGTGTGTGTGTGTGTGTGTGTGTGTGTGTGTGTGTGTGTGTGTGTGTGTGTGAGTGTGTGTGTGTGTGAGTGAGAGAGAGAGAGAGAGAGAGAGAGAGAGAGAGAGAGAGAGAGAGAGAGAGAGAGACATTTATGCTCTCTCCCTCTCCCAAACGATCTGCGCCGAGCAAAACCTACCTTGTCCCTCCATTCATTCTACTCGCATCAAATCCCTTCTACCGCGTGGCACTTCCCCAAACACCGAAAGCCTCCGATGGATTCACACGCAAGATGGTGATCACGAAGACAGGTCGGCCAGTGTGTTCAACTTCTTAGCACTCGGCTACCGGAGAGCCGATGCCGCCTTCATGGGACGACGGATAAAGTGGATATGGTAAAGAAGGTACAGATGACAGAAAAGGAGGGTTTAAAACAGACAGAAATGCCCCAGAAAGATACGGAGAAAGAAGGAAGACAGCTGAAATACTCGAGAGAGACAACACAGAAATAAATTTTAAAAAATAAAGAGAAGGAGACACCTTCCCGTTGACTCAAGACCGAAGGAGCCCTCGCGTCCGCAGCTTCGACATCGCGCCTCACAGCCTTGTTCGATCGAGGCGTCTTGTTTGGAGATAAAACTAGGCTCATCCCAGCGCGGCGCGAAATAACACATCCGAACGGCGGAATAACAGGACGCGTCGAGTTGCAGCAGCACCTTGAGCTCCGGAATCGGAACTGGATACGCGGGGAACAGAGATGACGAGAGAGAGGAAAGATAGGGAGGAAAGGAAGGGGGGCAGCAACGATGGAAGAAGAGGAAGGAAGAGAAGATAAGAGAAGAGGATGAGGAGGAAGGAGATAGGGAGAGAGGGAGAGATGGGGGAGGGAGGGGAGGGAGGAGGGAAGGAGAGGACGGAGGGAGTAGGGAGGTTGGGGGAGGAAGAGCGAAGATGAGAAGAGGGAGCACTATTAGAGGATGAGGGTGAGGCTGTCAACAGTTCCAAGGCGAGGTGGTTTCCAAGTGCCTCCGACCACCCACAAGACTATGTGGCGCCCTCAGCTTCGATCCTGTCTCAACCGCTCTGTCTCAGCGATTCATGCCCCCCCCCCCCTCTCCCTCTCCCTCCTCCCACCGCCGCCAACCACCGCAGTTTATGCATTCATATCGTACTCACAATTATCGGGAATTTGGTACGTGTCTCGCAATCCCACGCATTATGTATGATCCGCGAGCGGGGTGCGCCGCGCTAAAAAATACGTCAGACTGGAAAGTAAGACCCGTGCTGTCTCAGCTTCAAATTTTCCCTTTATCGTTCCACTCAGATTTCAGGAAAAGTTTTCTCTGAAATTTCTCTTTCCTTTCAGGAATTATCTCGTTTCGGTTTTATTGTTATAAATAATTCAAAGGACATTTTACAATGGAGGGAGAGAGTGAGAGGGAGAGAGAGGGCGGGGAGGGAAAGGGCGAGGGAGAGAGAGGGCGAGGGAGAGAGAGGGCGGGGAGGGAGGGAGGGAGGGAGGGAGGGAGGGAGGGAGAGGGAGAGGGAGAGAGAGAGGGAGGAAGGGAGGGAGGGAGAGAGAGTGAGAGAGAGTGAGTGAGAGAGAGAGTGAGAGTGAGTGAGTGAGAGTGAGTGAGTGAGAGAGAGTGAGAGTGAGAGTGAGAGTGAGAGTGAGAGGGAGAGGGAGAGTGAGAGTGAGAGTGAGAGTGAGAGTGAGAGTGAGAGTGAGAGTGAGAGTGAGAGTGAGAGTGGGAGAGGGAGAGGGAGAGGGAGAGGGAGAGGGAGAGGGAGAGGGAGAGGGAGAGAGAGAGAGAGAGAGAGAGAGAGAGAGAGAGAGAGAGAGAGAGAGAGAGAGAGAGAGAGTGAGAGTGAGAGTGAGAGTGAGAGTGAGAGAGAGAGAGAGAGAGAGAGAGAGAGAGAGAGAGAGAGAGAGAGAGAGAGAGAGAGAGAGAGAGAGAGAGAGAGAGAGAGAGAGAAGCACGTGCAAAGTGTATCGACACCCACCCAAATCCTCACCATACACAGCTGATTACCCAGTTCCGAACGGCAGCATGAATGCGCCATCCACAATCCTGTCACTTGGCTGCCAGGTTTCTTGCCCGATCAATCAGCGCCTCTTCAATTCAGTCTGGGTCATGTTGTTCCTCGTCATTACTTATTTGGCTTTGACAGTTACTCGCTTCTCTTCTATTTGTTTGGGTTTGCCTCGGTGTGTGTATGCATGCAGGCGTGTGTCTGGGCGTGTGTGCCTAACTGCGTTTAAGTATGTGCATAAGACGTCCATGCGTGCATATCAGTCCTCGCGTGGACGTCTATTCGAGTGCGAGTGGCCGCACGCATAAGCATGAATTTGTACATGCTCCTTTCGTGCCCGTTAGCTTGTAGGCAAGCTTTCCCACCATCTGTCAATATCTCCTTTTCACATACTCAGATGTAAGGGCCTTGCTATTTTACAGTTTACTTCGATCGCAATTTCCCCTTTTGTATTCATATATCATATCATACAAGAGTAGATACTACAGTGAAGTACATCATCATCATTGAAGGGCTAACCTAACGACTCTAAAATGTGAATGAAGGGGTGCTAAAAGCAACCGAGTAGCCGGTATGTGCACCAAGCCGACCCTGGCCGTGTACGTGACGGCCGCGAGACCTTATATAACCAGCTAGCCTCCTCCACTTTGCCAGACATAATGAAACCACTTTCCTCGATCATATGCGACTTGTCGCGGGAAACAGAGCAGCGGCGAGCCCCACTTTCACACGCACACAGCCAAACGCCTCTGACGCAGAAGCGCCAGGGCATAAATCCGTTGTGAGGCATTGCGAGGCGGCAGCGTCGACCGGTAGACTGGTTTTATGGAGGGCCAATAAGCTGGAGTCCCGCCGGCTACCTCGGCCACCTCAGGACTGGTCCCTCCGCCCCGCAATACACACGGCTCAACACACCAGCCACACCACACCACTACGCCAAGCACCGGTCCTGCAGCATACCACTCCGGGGAGGCGAGAGGGAGAGGGAAGGGGGACTCTTCGTCACCAACGTGTCGGAACACCATTCTAACCTACTAACGAAGGACGCCAGAAGGGTCGCGGAGGGAGAGGACGGTCCGTTGAGGTGATGCCGGCCGACCCAACCAACATTCCAGCCCGAGGCAGAACAAGGCGGGGACAAGTGGTGTCCTTGTGCGCGGTTGAGGCACACACGCGGGAGCCCTACACTGGACCTTGATTAACCAATATCGTGGCTCTAGGGGCCACGGCTCACACGTCAACTAGGCTGTCTGTTACACGGGACTACACTGTATACAACTAAAAAACAACAACTGAAAAGGTCGCTCTTTGCATTATAGACACCATGATTAATAACTCGCACACGCGTGCGGGCGGCCCTCCTCCACACGCACATACACCAACAATACGCACGGATGAACGCACATCGGCGCACAAAGATACAAGCAGTTTACTTAGCGTTTAGAAGGGCTTACCTTAAACAAAAGCGGGAAATTGAAGGTAAGTACGCAACAGAAATAGGTGTGGCCAAAACGAAAGAAAAGGACGAGTGTACAACCCTCTTCACAGGCAGGAAGTTGAGAACACCTCAGAGTCTACGCCTTTACTAATCATACAAACAGAACGATATAAAGAAAGTGAACATTTATAACACTCAGAGCCTATTACATCATGCCATTAGCCCAATCATCTATCACATTTATATAACAGGATGTCACGTCACACCTCGCGCTCACACACACGTACACACGCCCGGCGCTCTTCCGGAACATCATCCCGATGCACACAATGCCACAAATTAACATGATCACCATGAATGGAAAAGCGTAACAGGACAAACAAAGCCTAGCAGCGTACGTTAACACATGGTGGCTGAATACGCAAGTCCACGTGCGACGAGAGGAAATATCATGACTCATGGGTTTTAGCCAGCTGCTGCATGCGTCTAGCACTGCCAGGGGTAACCTGGTGGCTTCCCCTCACCCCACTCCTACACCATCGCCCCCCCCCCCCATCCTTTCCCCTGCGCTTCCTCCATCCTCCTCCTCCTTCCTTCCCTTCCACCCATCCCCTCAACCAATCGGAACTTACTGCAATATGAGCGAACGCGCAGAATAGCCACAGAATATTAAAACTGACAGAGCGTCACCTGACACCTCTATAAAAGCGAAAAAAAAAGACAAAAATAGTTTCCTCGCCCACACGATTGAGGTCAAGCTCACACGTGCAGACATGGGGCCAGGAGGAGGAGGAGCAGCAGGAGGTGAGGGGAGGAGTAGGGGAGGTGAGAGCAGAGGGAGGAATGGGAAGGGGTGAGGGAAGGAGGAGGCGCAAGAAGGGCGAGGGGACGGGGGTGGAGCAGGAGAGCTGAGGGGAGGAAGTGGGAGGCGAGGAGCAGGACGAGTGGAAGCGAGATGAACAACGTCATCAGCAGATGTTTTGCAAAGTTCTATTCCAAGACTAATTACTTAACCATCGCGACTTTTCACACTGGCATGCACTCCCTCCATGGAATATGCAAACTATCCAACACTGCTGAAATTGAGTCACATTAAAACAACATGATGGCGTCGCGCCCCTTGCTACTCAACCTTGACCTCTCGCCTTTCCAACGAGACCGGCTTCGTCTTCCGAGGGAAGGGGGGGAAGCAACAACAAAAACGAAGAGGTAGAGTAGGGGGGAGACGGAGAAGGGAAGAAGGGAGGAGAGAGAAAAGGAGTGAGAGTGAGAGTGAGAGAGAGTAGGGGGGGGGGGGACGGAGAAGGGAAGAAGGCAGAAGGAGGGAGGAAGGGAGTGAGTGAGTGAGTGAGTGAGTGAGTGGGTGAGTGAGTGAGTGAGACTGAGAGAGGGAGAGAGAGGGAGAGAGAGGGAGAGGGAGAGGGAGAGGAGAGAGAGGAGAGAGTGAGTAAGGAGAGAGAGAGAGAGAGAGAGAGAGAGAGAGAGAGAGAGAGAGAGAGAGAGAGAGAGAGAGAGAGAGAGAGAGTGAGAGAGAGAGAGTGAGAGAGTGAGAGAGTGAGAGAGTGAGAGAATGAGAGAGTGAGAGAGAGAGAGAGAGAGAGAGAGAGAGAGAGAGAGAGAGAGAGAGAGAGAGAGAGAGAGAGAGAGAGAGAGAGAGAGTGAGAGAGTGAGAGAGAGAGAGAGAGAGAGAGAGAGAGAGAGAGAGAGAGAGAGAGAGAGAGAGAGAGAGAGAGAGAGAGAGTGAGAGAGTGAGAAAGTGAGAGAGAGAGTGAGAGAGAGGGGGAAGGGGAGGGGGAGGGGGAGGGGGAGAGGGAGAGGGAGAGGGAGAGAGTGAGTGAGTGAGTGAGTGAGTGAGTGAGTGAGTGAGTGAGTGAGTGAGTGGGTGAGTGGGTGAGTGAGTGGGTGAGTGAGTGAGTGAGTGGGTGAGTGAGTGAGTGAGTGTGTGAGTGTTTGAGTGTGTGCGTAAAAGCAGCCAGTGGACGGCAAAGTTCCTCCGCAATATGGAAATGCCCGGCGAACGACCCGGAAATACTCTCCTCACTAAACTGGGTGCCTTCGGAGGCGCTTCTCCTGCCAGCGGACGTGCTCTCGTCCTCCGAGTAATCCTTTGGGCCCTTAAGCCACGAGCAACCTAATAAGAGTGTAGCAGCGTCTGGACCTCATCCTGCTCGTCTGCCCCCGCCTCGTCGTGGTGATAGCTAAACGTTTCACCAGCAGTTCAAGCTCATACATATTCATGGAGTTGTGATGCGACATAACATTATCATAGCAACAGTTCTTAAAAAAATGATTACACATCCCATTGATCTTAAAAACAAGAAAGCACCTTCATTCACAGCCTTTACACTCGACTTGTATTAAAATTCGAGCTGGCAGGTAGTGTGGAAGGTAAAAAATGAACACCGGTTGCCTGCGTGTAGAATGCTTGTGAGTGCTCGAGCGTGTTTTCGCCCTCGTGGATAACTGGTTGTTGATGCAATTTCTTTTTCATCTATATTTACGTGCTGGTCAGCCTGTACAACCACGAAAAGGGAAGTTTATAAAGCCATGGCAACCGAGCGCGAAATAAATCAAATAAGTCCTTATAACACATGACATCACAAGAGCATGTCTGTCGTGCCCACGTGCCTGATGCCCAGTGCCAATAAAAGCAACCAGACACAACCACGTCGTGTGTACCTCAAAGAGCTGTCACCTGATGTTTTCCTAGAAGTTTAAATCTCTCGATTCTAATACAGATTTGGGGTATCAAAGTATTGCTGTTGCATATGCCGAGGTCTGCATTCTTTCTGCGCGTCGTTTCCTATCATTACTGCTATAAATTAGTGTTACCAATCGTTGTTAGTCAATTTCGAGATCCTTTTTGTTTACAATAAATTGACAAAGCAAACCTACGTTCTACGGTTTCTCGTATATACTACACCTGGTATCTGTTAACCCTAAACAAGCTGATTCCAATATATACGATCTAACGGTGTTCCATGCGATCAGTGATACCTCTTTCTGTTAAATCTTTAATTTGCCGTTTTTTCTATTTTTTTAAATTAGATTTCTACCCTTCTACACTCCCACACTGATCAGCTGACCTGCTATTAAGCCCAACATGCTAATAACTTGCGTCGGAAAACAATGTCCAACAATTAAGCCGTGTACTGCAATTCTCTGTCAGTAGACCAATTATTGCCTTACAGGTCTGTCAAGGTAAAGTAATTAATTGCCCTAGCGGTGGAGGCTGGCTAACGTCCCCAGGCTACTATGGCGGGCTTGGACAATAGCCGGCAAACTCTACCAACGGGCCCGCGTCCCCACCGACAGAAACACGAATTTCCCCCCGAATTGATTCACAAAAGGAGGATAATACATGTCAATACTTTCACACAAATGTTATTAACGAACTCCGCCTTTCTCTTACTCACTCCATTTTTTACCACCCGCTTATCCGCATCTTGTAAGTTTTCCCTTAATGTTCAAGCGCGTTTAAATATGCAATGCCTCTCTACATCTTTCTTTCTTTCTCTCTCCTTCCCTTTTCTCTCTCTAAGCAGGGCCACCCGTACAGAGAGGGGGAGAAACGAGGCAACAAAAGGTCGGCTAAGGCAAGTCCCCCCTTAAAAAACAGCTGAAGGCGCATCCTAAGGGACCCGTTCATCAAAGCAGCATCAACTTTTCTCTATAGTCATCTGAGGGGCGCGAGAAGGTGGGGTGGTGAGGGGGCTGGTAGAGGAACGGGGGAATGTGGGAGGGGGGTAGAGAAACAGGGAGTATAGGGGGGGGAAGAGATGCTGAGGGAACGTAGGAGGAGGAATAGGGGGTATTGGGGGAGGAGAGGTGAAAACAGAAGGGGAAACAGGGGGATTTGGGGGACTCAGAAAGGGAAAAGGTATATGCTGAGAATATTCGTACCTTCTTCCGTAACTGCTACGTGGTCATGGTGGGTGGGCTTTCATATCAGGTACGATACTGAGAGTTCTCGTTACACTTACCTGAAAAGACAAAGATAAAATGTTAGTCATCGGAACATCAAAATTACTGAGGTAAAGGGAAAGGAAATTTTTGGGAGGAAGAAAGGGATAGAAAGAGAAAGAGAGAAGAGAGAGAGAGAGAGAGAGAGAGAGAGAGAGAGAGAGAGAGAGTGAGAGTGAGAGTGAGAGTGAGAGTGAGAGTGAGAGTGAGAGTGAGAGTGAGAGTGAGAGAGAGAGAGAGAGAGAGAGAGAGAGAGAGAGAGAGAGAGAGAGAGAGAGAGAGAGAGAGAGAGAGAGAGAGAGAAGAAAGAAAGAAAGAGAAAGAGAGAGAGAGAGTGAGAGAGAAATATATATACAGAGAGAGAATATAGAGCGAGAATAAAAATATTGAGTAAAGCAAGACGGATACGGAGGAAAGCGTTGATATATTCACAGAAAAAATAGAACAAATCCCAAGACATTTATAGACAATCCACAGGGCGAGAAGATAAAAAAAATACGGCCACAGACAACCCAAAATTAACACACGGAACGAAGCTGGTGCACCCTCACACATAAAAGATGGCGATAAAAGTTCATTAATGTTCCTTAGAGGCGAAAAAACAAGTCATAGTTATTTTTGCGGCGATGTAGACTCCCTGCAGAGTGAATGCTCGAGTTATACAGCTGTTGGTATAATTCTAAAAAGTACTGGTGAGTTCAATCCCATTGACATGTAACAAAGGCTTTAGTTGGTTTCCTTGTTTCCCGTTCCCTTCTGCCCCATAATGAGTGGAATTGGAAAGGCAAACGATAAAAGCGCCGTTCCCTCTAGTCGACCGACACCTTCGCAGGCCGACAAACGAGCAGGGTGTGCCTAAGACAAAGTTAGGCCCTCCCTCCCCCCTCTTCGGAGCCCCTTCCCCTTCCCCTTCCCCTCCACCTCCCCCTACCCTTCGTGGCACGTGGCCGCCCCTTTCTACGATCCTGTCACGCCCAAAATAAACCCTACGAACGTGTTCCATTCGAACAGAATTTGGCATCACTATCTCGCGGAATGTACACAAAAGCAAGGCACCGTGCTGGGCTCCCTCACACGCCTCGCTGTTACAACGGTGAGGCCATACGCCTGAGGCAAGACAATGGGACCCAAGGCGTAAGAGCTTTTAAGTGGCGGTGATGTGGAGGCCAGAAAGACTGGATTCCACGTATGATGCCAAAGTGGAATTCTGATCCTTTGACCCGAGTTTATTGAATACCCATGAAGATATCACAGTCTAAAAAGACGCTATACTAGCATGCTGCGAGCCAAAGAATGTGTGGATGAAAGGTAGGCGAACGAGCGCTCTGGCGTGGCCTCGTCAGGTGTGGCGCCCCTTCCACACCAGTGACCTCGCGTAAGCAAAGAAAATTCGTTCTACATCATCCGGGTTGGTGTTAGCGCCTCCCAAAACAGTACGCGTGAAGAAATGGACCACGTAGCGGTCTATTCGTGACCAAGAAACGCATGCGGCATCATCGAGGTAGATCAAATCATTTCTCCACTCTCTCTCGCTCCGCCCATATATAGGCTTAGGTCAGAAACACTTTCTTATCTACCGCAGGATATCAATCTCACCCACTACCTTCCACGTCGTCGTCGCCGCCGCCGCTCCGTGATGCAGCATGACCGACGCACTGACCTACCCCCTTGACCAGGCTGTCTTACACCCGTTACCCGCGAGGAATATGGTAGTATGGAAATGTAATCAAAGGACACCCGATACAACGGCGACGCCTCGAGAGCGCCGCGGCCCGTTGGGCTTGTGCAACGCCGCCTTGGGGTGCCAGATGAAGGAGCCTGCGAGAACTGCTTATTATCGTAGAAGGGGAAAGCGAATAGCGGTGAGATGCCGATGAGAAAGAATACGACCAGAAAAAAACGACATGCTTGCGTGATGGTACAATGAGGTGAATGCAGCGAAGGTGAACATTTTTGCAGGGGAGAAATTGGTGATGCAACAAAGGTGATGTATATCAGAAGCAGAAAGTACGACTAAGTGAACCGCGTGTGGCAGGAGGATGACGTGAAAATATATCTAAGCAAAGAAAGGCGTACAATAGGGCATATGAATCGCTTACAAAGAACATAATGACAGAGTGAGAGCGAGAGCGGATAGTGGGAGGGGAGGGAGGGAGGGAGGGAGGGAGGGGTAGATGGAGGGAGGGGTAGATGGAGGGAGGGGTAGAGGGAGGGAGGGGTAGAGGGGTAGAGGGAGAGAGGGAGGGGTAGAGGGGTAGAGGGAGAGAGGGAGGGGTAGAGGGGTAGAGGGAGAGAGGGAGGGGTAGAGGGGTAGAGGGAGAGAGGGAGGGGTAGAGGGGTAGAGGGAGAGAGGGAGGGGTAGAGGGGTAGAGGGAGAGAGGGAGGGAGGGGTAGAGGGGTAGAGGGAGAGAGGGAGGGAGGGGTAGAGGGAGAGAGGGAGGGAGGGGTAGAGGGAGAGAGGGAGGGAGGGGGAGAGGGAGAGAGGGAGGGAGGGGTAGAGGGAGAGAGGGAGGGAGGGGTAGAGGGAGAGAGGGAGGGGTAGAGGGGTAGAGGGAGAGAGGGAGAGAGGGGTAGAGGGAGAGAGGGAGAGAGGGAGAGAGGGAGAGAGGGAGAGAGGGAGAGAGGGGTAGAGGGAGAGAGGGAGATAAGGAGAGAGGGAGAGAGGGAGAGAGGGAGAGATGGAGAGATGGAGAGAGGGAGAGAGGGAGAGAGAGGAGAGAGACAAGGAAAGAGAGGGGGAGAGAGAGGGAGAGAGGGAGAGAGGGAGGGAGGGAGGGAGGGAGGGAGGGAGGGAGGGAGAGAGAGAGAGAGAGAGAGAGAGAGAGAGAGAAGGAGAGAGAGAGAGAGAGAGAGAGAGAGAGAGAGAGAGAGAGAGGGAGGGAGGGAGGGAGGGAGGGAGGAGAGGAGAGAGAGAGAGAGAGAGAGAGAGAGAGAAAGAGAGAGAGAAAGAGAAAGAGAAAGAGAAAGAGAAAGAGAAAAAGAGAGAGAAAGAGAAAGAGAAAGAGAAAGAGAAAGAGAAAGAGAGAGAGAGAGAGAGATTAGAAACAGAGATTAGAGATACACGCTGTGAGAATATTCCTGAGAAGCCTGAAGGATGACGGGAACGACGAACGACTGCAAGATGAGCTACGGTTGCTCGTGATGCCCGCACGGCAATGAAGCAGAGCGGCGTGATGTGGAAATAGCCAGTGTTGGATAGTTGAGATTAATACCATCCGAAGCGCAGCCTGTTATCCACCGAATGAAAGAAACGGAACACTAACTGATGAAGGACTGCGGCACCGACGATAAATAGGCCACTGATGAGCTGGGAGGGGGAGGAGGAAGGGTAGGGGAAGGGGGAGAGTGAAGGGGGAGGGAGAGTGAGGGGGGAGGGGGGAGGGATAGTGAGGGGGGAGGGGGGAGGGATAGTGAGGGGGGAGGGGGGAGGGAGAGGGAGGGGGGAGGGAGAGTGAGGGGGGAGGGAGAGTGAGGGGGGAGGGAGAGTGAGGGGGGAGGGAGAGTGAGGGGGGAGGGAGAGTGAGGGGGGAGGGAGAGTGAGGGGGGAGGGAGAGTGAGGGGGGAGGGAGAGTGAGGGGGGAGGGAGAGTGAGGGGGGAGGGAGAGTGTGTGGGTGAATGAGGGAGCGAGGGAGAGAGAGGTCATCGAGGGAGAGTAGCAGGTAGACTTCGTGAAAAGGTTCTTGAGTGAGGAGTGACGTCAACTGCATTCCCAGAAAGAATGGAATGATTTCCTTAAAAAAGAATGACACATTGAACGTCGAGAGCCGAGCCGGGCCCGCCTCGTCCCAGAGAGACATTTACGAATTAGTCTGCGTGAGCGGAAAACGACACGCTTCATCGCCGCTCGTGCCGTCGTTACGCAATGCCACACACCGTCGTAGGTTTCAATAGCGCAATCGCGTATATACGCGAGAGGCGAGAAATTCTCACGTGCAGCAGCATCACTGAGCGTGACAGAAACGGCGCTACGAAAAGTTCCCACGATTCACAGGGCACGGCGAAAGTTACATACGGAGCTCACCAGATTTCCAATTTACTAAAAGCTGTATCATAATGTATTCATCACGTCAGCAGAGTGAGAGCGCCTAAGAAGTAGAAACGTCGCGAACTGAGTTAGACAAAAGGTTCGCGTTCCGAATGGCGAAACACGTAAGACATCTCCTTTCTGAGCTCATTTTGGACGATGAACTGCTTAAAGAATGCGCATAATTAATCGCAAAGGTACTTCACTGATGATATCTTAAGAGCGCGGGCGAGTTGCAATTAGCCGGGAATATTTATCAAGACTAATTCACTCTCTGACAATATGAAGTTACAAAATGGCGAATATCATAAACGACCAACGCGAAGGAAGAAGATGACCAGGGAGAGCTTGAGGAGATGAAATATGAGAAAGAGGAGTTGGAAGAGAAAGTAGAGGATAAAGGGGAGGCTGAAGAAATGAACTAGGACGAGGAAGGAGGTGGAGGTAAGAGGAAATGTAGACCAGCATTCTCATCTGGTGCATTTCATTTTCCCCCCACGATGATTCTTCCAGCAACAAGAAAGAATAGAGCTTCCAGAACCCAGGCTCCTCGAGCAATATACACAAGGTGCGCACGCATGTCAAGATAACACTTTTTACCTAAATGTTTTTAATATTTCGAAAACACCCACCCGAATTTCTCGTGCTAATTCTAACTTTTATGCAACTATTCATCCAATACGTCTGAGGGTTCTGAGACAAGGACAGAATAACCAAGTAAACAAAAGTATGGTGAAAGACCACCTCGGAGTAATTAAAAATTCCACATCCATCGCTCTAAGTGGAAGAGGAAGAGTTAACAATACCTTGCTATCAGTGGAACAGGGCCTGCTGTCATTCCCCTAGACCGGGACTAAAGTCGACCCATCACTCTACCCCGGCTTGTTTTCAGGCCGCTCTCGCAGTCATCCATCTCCATCAGGCTCACCAGCTCAATATTCGTAAGTAGTTGTGAGCCCACCGAGACGGCCATTACACCTGGTGGTCTCGCAGACGAACGGATACCAGCTAGGTGCAAGCGGCTTTTTGCACTACATGTTTTCTAGGTCAGCTGCACATAAGCAATGACCTGCATCCATTCGAGACTCATTACCATATTTCGTACATAATCAAGGATAATTAGTGAAGCTCAAGTAATATTCGGTTGCATGTTCCAGACGTATCTTCTTCTCAGGTATGCAAGCATCAGGGATTCATTATATAATCTCAAGCCTCGGGGTGGTTTCGCTGCCGGTCACGTAAACTGTACGTAATCCGGTAGGAGTGGCGAGTGTCACGGTGTAAGTGTACTACCACCCCACCCAAACACGCTAGCGTCACAAAGCATGAGCAAAAACCTAACAAGCCTAACGATACTTACTTGCATTCAACTAATCCCAGCAAGCACACATGAAAAAATTAGGTACACCGCCAAGTCAATTACTATTACTATTACTAGTTCAACGCTCCTTTCGGCTACAATCGATGTTGAATACAACTGATGCTCAAGACACGTGCTAAGTCCCTCATGACTCTCAAAGGCTGAATAGCCAGTGTAACACACGAGAAATTCAACGAACTTCTCATGCATATTTCATTGTCCATTTGAGTTTCAAAGGGTGTGAAAGATTTATTCCATCAACAAACAGCTGGCACAGGGAGCGCCCGACGTCATGAAAACTAGTTTCAATACAGGGCAATCAACTAGCGGTACTACGACGAGGGACAGGATCCGGGGCGGCGGCGTCGAGCAGGTGTGGGAGGTGCTGTATGGGGCCAGGTGGCCTGGGCTCAGCACGTGTTTAACCCTTGTCGCACACCCTTTGTCACGGATCTGTGGCGTCTGACTGGCCATTTATTGACGGGCATGGCCTTCACAATAGTAAATACACTCCGTGAATGTACGAACAATCCACACAAATGCAAATGCAAATAACGAACATCAAATCTGACGACCAACGCCCACGCATACACACGTCAGCTTCATACCACACGAAACGGCAGCGAACTAAGAGCGAGCCGACGGGAAGGAGACAAAGGCAACTCGCACGTCGCCACAACACCCATTTGCACCATATGCCGCACAATCACTCCTCGTCGTCCACCTGGAGGAGAAAGGCGAAAGGTGGCGAGGGGGCGCGCGTTGCAGTAATTGTATCGAGTCCGTTGTGCACACTGTTGTAGTTGAGGCCATGCTTGCTGCATTTGCCGCTGCTTGGCTGGGGGGAATATGACTGCCTTTGGTATACGAACGTAAAATTGGAAAAACCGAAGCCTTCCCAAGCATGCAAGGTCGGATAAAAAACGACCTCAGCAGCATGTCAGTTATGGTCTACTAGTTCGTGCTTCCAGACGGTTCTTTGTTCTTTTTTCTTTCTTTTTTTTGTATTTTGCGAACGATCACTGCGCAATCAGAGCGTTCGTATCCTATGAGCGTAGCAACTTGCACCTGGCAATCCGAAAAAAATCTGATATACCATAACGAAAACTCTCAAAAAGTTCGAAAGGAAATCCCGGAGGGCAGCGCTGTGACCGTCCCTGAGTAACGTAACCGCATCATCATTTCTCTTATTCCATACGTCCTCCTCCCCTATCATCACCACCACCACCTCCCTTAAATAACGCAACCCCGTGACTTCATTACCCCCTCCTTCCTTCCGCTTCAGCATAAATAACGCCATCGAGACATCACCATTCCTCTGTTCCTTAAACATCGCCACCGTAACGCCATCATCACCCTTTACTTGTATTAACGAGCGCAAAACAAAGGACAAACAAGGGCACTCTAAATAACACTCTCCCCTCAGCGCACGAGCCCCTCAACAACGGTCATAAACATTCCGAGGGCATTTTGGCACCTTCGCCTTAGTCTTCGTACACCTGAACTACTCCATAACACTTGTCAACTTTGTTTTCTCCGTCTTCGACACTCCTCGCGGCTTAAAAAAAAAAAAAAAAAAAAAAAAAAAAAAAAAAAAGAGGGAGGGAGGGAGGAAAGAGAAGGAAAACAATGTTTACCCGAAAGCTCTTCAAAATATCTCCAACGGGACGGAAATCAAACGGAGAGAAAAACGGTGACGGAGGCGATGGTGGTCCTTATCCGCAGGGTCTATGACACGCACATACGTAGAGACAAAACCACACTGGAGGTCTTTCGTCGAGTGGATTGCCTATGATATAAAGGCCTTGAATTATGCTCATGATTGTTGTTCGTTCGCTTTTACTCTATTCCTCTGATTAGAGATATTTTTAGAAAATGGACTGTGGTTAAATACATTCACAAAAACCCTCTATAATCAGAAAGTCAAATATTATGCAACAAATAAAGACCTCTAAGCCAAAATTTCACTGACACCAATTAAACAAATATGTACAACTTCTCCGTATAACGTTCTGTCTCAGATTTTCTTCGTTCTTAGTCATGGATTTTTTTATCTTTTTTTTTTCGAAATAAAAATATCTGCGGTTTATATAAAAGCTTCTTTATACCGTCCTTCGGCTATTTGCAGCAAAAAGTAAGGTCACCCAGGATTTTCGATTCTCAAAATATGCGTCGAAAGGTAAACATGCCATGTGATACCAGCGTCATGCTTCTAACTCTCAAGAAAACTAAAATTGTTTTTACATCTTCAAAAATGTCGGGGGGAAACGAGTACAAAGCGAGCCATTATCTATAATAGTGTTGGAGGATTGGACTACAGATAATGGGAGCTAACAATTGATAGCAGAGTTGCGGTACAGTGGCCAAGGCTCTTCATACTTTTTCCATTAACAGATTTTTCGAAATCTTTCCCGCATCTATTACTCCTGTCCACATTCTCACCATATTTTTGTCGAAAAAAAACAAACGAATTATTGATAAAGAATTAAATAATTCTACAAACACATAAAAAATAGTTTCTAAATTCTGAGGATTCCCTCTCTCCCTCTACGTAAAAGTCGGAGTCGTAGGTCTCCCCTGTCGAGCATTGATCAGCTGAAGTTGCAGGTTGTCAATGGCGGCGGCTCGAGGGGCGGGGCGAGTCGCGTGGGGCAGCCAGGACAAGCACCCGCATGTCGCTTGCTCGGAGCCACGTACCCTGGGCAACGCAGTATCATTCACCTGGACATAGCTAGTACATCAGGACCGGTTTTCTTTGCGGCTAAATGGAGTATTTTTACGGATCATCGAAAAATATCAAGGTGGAAAATAACATCGGGTACGAAAACATGCCCGGTATAAATATTCCAAATAAAAAACAACGCCCACGAAACGTCAAGACTAATAACGCTGAATGCCTCAACACACCCTCATCCCTCGCCTCCTTCGGGCCTTAAAAATAACGGCCGCCACTGCTTCAGTTCTTGCTAAGCCCCGAGTCAGGATTATGATATGACCCTAAATATAATAATTAACCAAATATAATTGCCACATTTTTTCTGAATGATATATGAGCCTGAGAAACCCATTTGCAGTAATACAACGCAACAAAAGGAAAATCGACATGTAATAACCAGATGTGGCACACGGGCAGTGAGTCATCGTGGGCGGCAGTGAGAAGTGCCAAGGCGCTCGGCGGTGAGGAAACCGGGCAGGCATTTCCAACATTCACTCCAGCCTGGCACTAATAACGGCGGAGCCAGTCGAGGCACTCGCGAGCCCGCTCTCGCTTCGTCTCTCTCGTCCTTCCTTGCCCTCCTGCTGTCGCCGTTATCACTCCCTTCGCCTTCGGTGCCCGCGAGTCGCCGAGTAACACAACTGGCGACCCGACTCAAACACTGCCCACCTAACGACGCTCGAAATTATATCTCGCGATTAGGCATGATGTCCGAGGGCAGGCACGCATGTGTTCACATTCCGGCTGATGAAAAATGTGTCATTCAGCATACCACTAGGGAACGGCCGAGCCAAGGTTGTATTCGAGTGGGAGGCAGATGGAGCCAGGAAGGTTGTAGGGACACCAGACAGTTGTTGGTGGAAGCCACGGCTGGCGGGGTTGTCACTGGGAAGCTACCAACAAGAGCAACGACAGGGGCACGGGGAGGGGGCCACCCACCACCTGCTTCCTGGCACCCGAAACGACATTTTCTAGAGAGTAAACACACTGCCACTTACAGCCATGAATATCAACTGAGGGATCAAAGTTCGACCTATTCATCCATTCACAGCTGCCAAGGGAGATGAGAGACGAAGATAAATATCAACATTACAGAAAGTAGGACAATCACTTTAATAAACGTTTACAGTTGTTTCAAGTTAGTCCGCGCCTTCCAGGGGTACCATATTAAACGTTTAAAGCCTTTTGAGAGTTTGGAGACAACTAGAGGCTCTCGATTAAGACAAAGACTCCGCAAATAAATAAAAGACACACTGCTCGACACCTCCAGTGAAGCCGCCCACAAACCAACCTTCTCCTGTGGCCTCGTCCGGTCATCTCGCATGGCAAACCCGATTAGAGAAAATCTCGCCAAAATTCAGCCAATCTCATCAAACCTAATTCAGTCCACCCGTCCGCGTGGCCTTTCACACAAATATTGTGATTAGAAACTACTATTCTTCTGAAATATGGCTGGATGACCACTCGTTCCCACGGGATCAAGATACCAAATGCCAGAGCTGCGTGACAGTACGTCAGGCTCTTTGGCATTTTCCTTTCCTTATCTGCTTAAATCCAAGTCATTTTTTTTATCTCTCGCTAGACTCAAAATGCTGCGCCTTCCTGCCTCTCACGGCACGATTCCATCAGAAATCATACGCGGAAAAAAGGGCTACATATCCGCTACACCTATAGACAATGCCTTGCCAAGTCCACTTTCTACTTAATGGCTTTCGAGTCTTTGGCTTCACACACGCTAGAAGGGCTGATGGATGGATGGATGGATGGATGGAGTGTGTATATGTATGTGTGTGAGTGTGTGTGAGAGAGTGAGAGAGTGAGTGAGTGAGTGAGTGAGTGAGTGAGTGAGTGAGTGAGTGAGTGAGTGAGTGAGTGAGTGTGTGTGTGTGTGTGTGTGTGTGTGTGTGTGTGTTTGTGAGTGTGTGTGAGAGCGTGAGTGTGTGTGAGAGTGTGAGTGTGTGTGAGAGTGTGAGTGTGTGTGAGAGTGTGAGTGTGTGTGAGAGTGTGAGTGTGTGTGTGTAAGAGGGTGTGAGTGTGTGTGAGAGTGTGAGTGTAAGTGTGTGTGAGTGTGAGTGTGTGTGAGTGTGTGTGTGTGCGAGAGTGTGAGTGTGTGTGAGAGTGTGAGTGTGTGTGAGAGTGTGAGTGTGTGTGAGAGTGTGAGTGTGTGTGAGAGTGTGAGTGTGTGTGAGAGTGTGAGTGTGTGTGAGAGTGTGAGTGTGTGTGAGAGTGTGAGTGTGTGTGAGAGTGTGAGTGTGTGTGAGAGTGTGAGTGTGTGTGAGAGTGTGAGTGTGTGTGAGTGTGTAAGAGGGTGTGAGTGTGTGTGAGAGTGTGAGTGTAAGTGTGTGAGTGTGAGTGTGTGTGAGTGTGTGTGTGTGTGTGAGAGTGTGAGTGTGTGTGAGAGTGTGAGTGTGTGTGAGAGTGTGAGTGTGTGTGAGAGTGTGAGTGTGTGTGAGAGTGTGAGTGTGAGTGTGAGTGTGTGAGTGTGTGAGTGTGTGATGTGTGTGAGTGTGTGAGTGTGTGTGAGTGTGAGTGTGTGTGAGAGAGTGAGTGTGTGTGAGAGTGTGAGTGTATGTGTGTATGTGTATGTGTGTATGTGTATGTGTGTGTGTGTGTATGTGTGTGTGTGTGTATGTGTGTGTGTGTGTGTGTGTGTGTGTGTGTGTGTGTGAGAGAGTGAGTGTGTATGTGTATGTGTGTGTGAGAGAGTGAGTATGTGAGTGATTGTGAGGCAGTGAAAGTGAGCGAATAAGTGAGAACACGCGTTCGAGTGTGTGCATTTCCCCGCATGTATGGCCGTGTTACAGCACATGCGCACGTGAGTATGTCCCTTACTTCGATAAGCTTCGTATGCCTGCAAAACGCGGAGCAGCAACTTACCTATCGGGATTAAATGTAAGCCTTAAACTGCGATAAGGCGGCCATATCAGCAGGCCGTAGAACCGAAAATGAAAAGAATTTCCCACGTTATCAACCCTCATCGGTTATGGGCCCCGCGGTCGTGGAGGCTCAAAGGAACTACCCCGTGAACTTATAAAACCTACATCCTCACGCACACCAACAAAAAAAAATCAAGCAACGTTATAAAGAAAACACGAAAGAAAAGAAAGAAGACTTAAAAAAACGTTTTAACGACAGACGATAATCCCCGGAGGAAAGGGGGAAAAAAAATCTCGCGTCGGGGAAAGGGCGCTCTGCTGCTGCCGGGAGGACGCCACCAACCCGAGCCTCCGTGGGGGTGGACCGCGGGAGCTAAAAACGGGCGGAGACATTCCTGGGCGTCAGCGCAGAAAAGTTTAAGCGGGAGAAGAAAAAAAAGAAGGAAAAAATAGGTTTTATCCGTGAGTGTAGGTCTACATACATAACTACGGAGGTGGTGCGAGAGGAGAGGATAGGGGACGGGGGAAGGGGAGAAAATAAATGCTGATACGAGTGAAGAAAAGAGAATACGAGAAAATGGAAGAACGTAACACGAGAGGAGAGGAAGAGAGCAACAGAAACGGACGAGGAGAGTCGAACGAAATTACTCTCTTCCCCACCACTTGATTTTTGCCCAGCGGTTAATTAACTTGGGATGTTATTTTTCTCCCCACAGTTTTACCATACCATTCTTTTCTTGAAACATTTATCAACTTTTAAATTGCCTCACCCACTGGCCTGTGATCGCTTCTCCTAATTCAGGTTCTATCGTAGTTTCCAATCCTACCACTCCCCCCCCCCCCCCCCCGACTTCCAATGAATTCCTAACTTGCCATCTCTTCCCGGGAGGGGGAGGGGGGGGGGTGTACAATGTATACCCGTCGACCCTGAGCCAAGAGCGAAGGCCTTCGCACTGATCTCTGTGACGGCTAAATAAACACGAGGTATTGATGAGCATTAGTTACTGTTTTTAATTCCGGTACTGTAAACAACGTTTTAAATAAAAGACCTGTAAAAAAAAAAAAAAAAAAAAAAAAAAAAAAGCTTACGGCTCTATCATTTCTACTGGCACACAAATCGTGAATAAATGTGTAGCACCAGATGGCACCAGGTCGTCACAAAGCTGTGTTGGCACCCAAGTACTAAAGCGTTTTAAGGTGCCACCCCGATCTAGCTTATGCGTCAAGATTTGTGCGTTTGCATTTAACGTCGATAAACAACGTTTATACAGCAATCGTAAAACAATAGGTAGTACTATCACGAAGATCACTAAAAATACCTAATATCGAACTGAGCAGTCGGCAAACCCTGGTGACACACCAACCACGCGTAATGCTTTTCATCTACTAAATGAGCTCCTTCGACCTCCCATCAGGGCGAGGGTTCTAAGACGTTTTTCTGCTCCGGTGTTTCCCAAAAGAAGTGGCGTCGTGGTGGAGCCGGCGAGGTCATCCCCAAATGAATAACAGGGGGCCCTAAATGACGTTTTTCCGCTGCTATTTATCACACCTCCCTGGCACCTTTCTCAAGCTCTGTCGCCTACAACTACGAGGCGCAGCTTGCCAAGCCCGCCTTTCTCCACCGTAGAACATAACTAAAGTATGTAAATGTTCTTGCTTGATAACAGCAACTAATGATTCTTCCTCTTCTCTTTTTTCCTGATCTTTTCTACCGGACAACTCCCTCAATCTCAGTCCAAAATCTGTAGGTACAGGAAGCTCCGGGGGACGATCTAGGATGGGATGGGTGAGAGAAATGAGGAACGGGATGGCTCCCTTCCCTTCCCTTCCCTTCCCTTCCCTTCCCTTCCTTTCCCTTCCTTTCCCTTCCCTTCCTTTCCCTTCCCTTCCTTTCCCTTCCCTTCCTTTCCCTTCCCTTCCTTTCCCTCCCACGTCCCTCACTTCTACTCCATGCGAAAATATCGTGTTTTTCGATGTTTTACGTCTGTAAAAAAAAAAACTGCTTTGCCCTATTCATCAACCCTCTCGTACTTGCATGACACGTGCTTATTCATTTTGTTTGTGAGATTTTAATTCTTCTGCCAACTGTTTTTTTCCAACCTACACCTCTTTCCTCACGTCACCCCTCCCCTCGTCCCCCATTAGCTCTCCCTCTCTTTCTCTACCCTGTTATCTTCCCTATCACCTCTCCTTTTCCCTTTCCCTCTTCTCACTTCCAATTCTCTTTAACAAACATCAATAAAAAAAATGAAAAATCAATCAAACCGATTCATTTAAACCAAACCTGACGGAATACAAAAAAAAAAAAGAAGAGAATTCTAACACGTCTATTCCCCGCCCCAAACGCCGGCGAAGGCTGGGGCTGAGGCTGGGGCTGGGGCTGAGGCTGGGGCTGGGGCTGAGGCTGGGGCTGAGGCTGGGGCTGAGGCTGGGGCTGAGGCTGGGGCTGAGGCTGGGGCTGAGGCTGGGGCTGAGGCTGAGGCTGGGGCTGAGGCTGGGGCTGAGGCTGGGGCAAAGGCGCGCGGGGGTCTTGAAGGCGCGGCCCCTTGTTTAAAGCTGGGAATAGCCAGGGCGGAAGGGACGTGTTGGAACCTAGCGACTCTCTCGCCACTCCCAACGAGGAAGGATGGGGGCGGAGGGAAAGGAGGATGGGGTAAGGGAGAGGAGGATGGGGTAAGGGAGAGGAGGATGGGGTAAGGGAGAGGAGGATGGGGTAAGGGAGAGGAGGATGGGGTAAGGGAGAGGAGATGGGTAGGGAGAGAGAGGGGAGAGTGAGGGAGGAGGGTAAGGGAGAGGAGGGAAGGGAGAGAGGGAGAGTGAGGGAAGAGAGAGGGAGAGTGAGGGAAGAGAGAGGGAGAGTGAGGGAAGAGAGAGGGAGAGTGAGGGAAGAGAGAGGGAGAGTGAGGGAAGAGAGAGGGAGAGTGAGGGAAGAGAGAGGGAGAGTGAGGGAAGAGAGAGGGAGAGTGAGGGAAGAGAGAGGGAGAGTGAGGGAAGAGAGAGGGAGAGTGAGGGAAGAGAGAGGGAGAGTGAGGGAAGAGAGAGGGAGAGTGAGGGAAGAGAGAGGGAGAGTGAGGGAAGAGAGAGGGAGAGTGAGGGAAGAGAGAGGGAGAGTGAGGGAAGAGAGAGGGAGAGTGAGGGAAGAGAGAGGGAGAGTGAGGGAAGAGAGAGGGAGAGTGAGGGAAGAGAGAGGGAGAGTGAGGGAAGAGAGAGGGAGAGTGAGGGAAGAGAGAGGGAGAGTGAGGGAAGAGAGAGGGAGAGTGAGGGAAGAGAGAGGGAGAGTGAGGGAAGAGAGAGGGAGAGTGAGGGAAGAGAGAGGGAGAGGGAGGGAGAGAGAGGAAGAGTGAGGGAAGAGAGAGGGAGAGTTTGGAAAGGGAGAGGGAGAGTTTGGAAAGGGAGAGGGAGAGTTAGGAAGGAGAGAGGGAGAGTGAGGGAAGAGAGAGAGTGAGAAGAGAGAGGGAGAGTGAGGAAGAGTGAGGGAAGAGAGAGGGAAGAGAGAGGGAAGAGAGAGGGAAGAGAGAGGGAAGAAGAGAGGGAAGAGAGAGGGAAGAGAGAGGGAGAGTGAGGGAAGAGTGAGGGAAGAGAGAGGGAAGAGAGAGGGAAGAGAGAGGGAAGAGAGAGGGAAGAGAGAGGGAAGAGAGAGGGAAGAGAGAGGGAAGAGAGAGGGAAGAGAGAGGGAAGAGAGAGGGAAGAGAGAGGGAAGAGAGAGGGAAGAGAGAGGGAAGAGAGAGGGAAGAGAGAGGGAAGAGAGAGGGAAGAGAGAGAGAAGAGAGAGGGAAGAGTGAGGGAAGAGTGAGGGAAGAGAGGGAAGAGTGAGGGAAGAGTGAGGGAAGAGTGAGGGAAGAGAGAGGGAGAGTGATGGAAGAGAGAGGGAGAGTGAGGGATGAGAGAGGGAGAGTGAGGGATGAGAGAGGGAGAGTGAGGGATGAGAGAGGGAAGAGAGAGGGAGGTAGAGGGGAGGGAAAAGACTCCCCCCCCCCCAAACACACACCCACGAACAACAACTGGGTTATTCTGGGAATCTCTAGCCGAGGAAAGGCTATGGGGAAAGAGGAAGGGGATGGGGGGGGGGGGGCGAGGAACGCAATGAGGTAAGGGAAAGGGGGAGATGAAGGGAGGGGAGCGGAAGGGGAGAGGAGGGGAGGAAAACGGGGATGGTAAAGCGGAAAGGAAAGAAGGTAAGTGGGAACAGAGGAGAAGTAAACAAGAGGGTCAAATGGGGGGTTGGGAAGAGGGAGGGAGCCGAACAAAGACATGGAGGAGGAAGGGGAACAGCGGAATGGAAGGGCGGGGGGCAGAGAAAGGGGAAAGAATAGGCTCTGGGAATGGGAAATGGAAGAGAAAATGGGAGCGAAAAACGCGAGGAAAAATCCCCGACATCAAAACTAAGGACGTAAGAGTAAAAGGAGGAGCGAAGCAAAGGAAGAAGGGAGTGCAGTACGTGTTTGCAAAGCATATGCAAAGGCCCTACGCTTCGGGCGCAGATGGAGGGGGTGAGAAAAGGCTCAAAGACTGCAATGAATGAGGATATGAGGATGAGAAGAGTGGGGGCGGGAGATAAATAAAGGTAGAAGAGTAGGAGGAGCAGGAATAACATCAGCTGTAGCAGTAGCAGTAGCAGCAGCAGCGGTAATATCAGTAGTAGAAGTAGCAGCAGCAGCAGCGGCATCAGTAGTAGGAGTAACATCATAAATAGTAGTAGTAGTACTAGCAGTAGTAGTGGCAGCGGCAGTAGTAGTAGCAAAAGACAGCAACAGCAGGAGTAACAGCATCAGTAGAATTATTATTATTATTATCATCATTAGCAGTAGCAGTAACAGCACCAGTAGCAGCAGTACTAGTGGCAGTAGATGTGGTACTAGGAGGAAAACGAGAAAACGAGGAAAAGGTTTTCTAACATTTGCTAGAGGGCGAAACGTCGAGAGTACAGGGTTAAAGAGAGGAGAGAAGGGGGAAGAAGCAGCAGAAACTGCGACAAGGACCTTCACCAGAATGTTCAGTGCCACGGGGTAGAGAGAAGCGGGCGATGTTCTGGGCAAAGAAACCTTAAAAAACGAGTGACAAAATAGGGAAGGAAAGGCGGAGAAAGGAAGGAAAGAAAGAAATCATAAAGGGGGAGAGGGGGGAAGACATGGAGTGAGAGTAAGAATAAAGCATGAAGAAGAGGGAGGAGGGAGAAATGCATAAAGGGAAGGAATGAAAACAGAAATAAAGAAAGAGGAGCTATCGGCAAATGGTGTCTCGAAAGGTCTGCCAACGATAATCAGGAAGGATGCTCGGGCAGGAAGCACATGTGAAGGCAGCGTGGGAAAGGTTAGGCGTCGGTGGTGGGGTGGGGGCGGGGTGGGGTGGGGGGTGCATTACAGGGAGCTGGGCGAGTAGATTAGGGGGAGGGGTGAGTGCAGGGTACGCTCGCCACGAGGTCAGCTGATCATGGCGGGCGTGGCGAGGAGAGCAGGCGGGCTGTGTAGGGAAATGTGGGCGTGTGCTGGGTGGTTAGGGGTGGGAGGCAGGGAGAAAGAGTGAGAGGAGGCGTGCACTAGAAAAGGGTGCAAGAAAACCGAGGATATAAGTCTGGATCTTTCTCGTCCAAGATCTGAATTATACTCAAACTCAAGGCTTTAACTAACAGTGTTCTGCTTAACTATATACTATATATAAAGTATAAACAAGACACACACACACACACACACACACACACACACACACACACACACACACACACACACACACACACAGAAAGAGAAAAGAGAGAGAGAGAGAGAGAGAGAGAGAGAGAGAGAGAGAGAGAGAGAGATACTACACACACACACACACACACACACACACACACACACACACACACACACACACACACACACACACACACACACACACACACACACACACACACACACAGAAAAAAAAAAAAAAAAAAAAAGAGAAAAAGAGAGAGAGAGAGAGAGAGAGAGAGAGAGAGAGAGAGAGAGAGAGAGAGAGAGAGAGAGAGAGAGAGAGAGAGAGAGAGAGAGAGAGAGAGAGAGAGATACTACACACACACACACACACACACACACACACACACACACACACACACACACACACACACACACACACACACACACACACACACACACACACCAAGAAGAAAGGTCTATCCTTAAAAGCCAAAGCAACTTCAATCCCTCCCACTCCCCTTTGCGTGGGAGATTAATAAGCCAGGAAACTCGTAATACCTCCTAATCCTTACAGACAAATAAGACACACTCCTCTTGCAGAGTCGCGTACTGGAGAAGTCCAATCCAACTGGCGTGTCATAAAAATTCCCTGAAGGGGGGGGGGGGGAGAGGGAGAATGGGGGGGGAGAGGGAGAATGGGGGGGAGGGGAAGGAGGGAAGAAGGGAGGAAGAGGCAGGAGGCAGGGGGAAAGGAATAGAAAGGAGCAGGAAGGAAATAGTGTGTGTGTGTGTGTGGGGGGGGGGGGGGTTATGCGGAGAGAAACAGCGGCGGAGAGGTTAGAAAAAAAATCCTTTTCCTTTCTTCCTTCCTCCTTCGATACTGGATCTCGATGAGGAGGAGGCAGTGAAGACGGTAAGGATCGAGAGCGATGAAAGAAGAAGGAAACGAAAAAGGAGAGACAAGGAGGGAGATACAAGGGAGAAGCAAGAGGAAGGGAGACGAAGAGAACATGCAGGCAGGGAAGAGAGACAAAATCAAAAGGAGAAGAAAATAAAGAACAGGGGTGAGGGGTGAGAGGTAAGGGGAAGGGAGAGAGAGGGGGGGAGAGGGAGAGAGGGAGAGAGGAAGGAGAGGAGGGAGGGAGGGAGGGAGGGAGGGAGGGAGGGAGGGAGAGAGAGAGAGAGAGAGAGAGAGAGAGAGAGAGAGAGAGAGAGAGAGAGAGAGAGTCAGGAAAAAGAAAGGGGGAAGGAGGGAGAAAAGGGGGGAAGGAGGAGGGAGAAAGGGGGGAAGGAGGAGGGAGAAAGGGGGGAAGGAGGAGGGAGAAAGGGGGGAAGGAGGAGGGAGAAAGGGGGGAAGGAGGAGGGAGAAAGGGGGGAAGGAGGAGGGAGAAAGGGGGGAAGGAGGAGGAAGAAAGGGGGGAAGAAAGGGAGAAAGGAGGGGAAAAGGAGGGGTGGGGATGAAGGAGGAGAGAGAACAGAGGAGAACGACGAGGGCGAAAGGGATCGGCGAGAAAAGGAGAAGAATAAAGATGTGGGGTAGATAGGGTACGAAGAACACAAGCAGGTGAAGGTGATGGAGACAAAGTGGTCAGGAGGCGGCGCTACACCCAGAGCGCTGGGCGTAAGGCGGCTGGTGAGGCAGTAGATGAAGTCTATCTCCTTAAAAACCCACGTCAACAACAACAATCATCGAATACTTACAACCTTTACGACCATGGAAGTAGGCTTATCAAAGGAAGAATACATACCTGCAAGTAAAAGAAGTACAAAATTATGAAATAATATATTTCAGAGAGTTCACAGTATTCATTCACATATATATCATTCATATATATATATACACAATTACATCGTACAAAACTAGTATCACGTACAGCCTCGTTGCTTCATTCACAGCTGTTCACAGACATGCTTAGACACTTCCTTATCAACGTTCAACATTCAACGTGTGCATACCTAAAAGTAACACGAAATACTTGTACACTACTAACATGGACAAACTATCTCCACCAACTGCTAAGTCATCTTCTCAAGTATTCAAGGAAAGACCCATTCTTTTACATTCATAAACCCTTCTTATTTAAATCTTGGAAACCATTAATTACAACAATGCTGTACCGGTATATGATTTTACTCTCCAGCGTTCGAAATGCTTGTAATTTCATAGATTTATAGATTTATAAAGGTGTCTATATATGTGTGTATATATATGTATGTATATATATATATATATATATATATATATATATATATATATATATGTATATGTATATGTATATGTATATATATATATATCTGTATATATATATATATATCTGTATATATATATATATCTGTATACATATGTATACATATGTTTATATATATGTATATATATACATGTATATGTATATGTATATGTATATGTATATGTATATATATGTTTATGTATGTATGCATATATATACATACATATAGGTATGTATGTGTGTGTATATATACACATATATATATGCATATACATATACATATAAATATATCATATATAATATGTGTGCGTGTGCGTGTTACATACATACTTATACGTTAACATGTACTGCATGTATTAGAAAATTGTGACCTCCGTTGCTGATCGTTCCCGTTCGCATTTTGGTAAAAGCGCACAAGCCCATCTGCCTCTATCCATGAATGCAATGCTTCCGCCAACGGGCACTGATTACGTTGAAGGCAAATCAGACTGCTGACATTAAAAGTCGATAATGCTGTTCTCTGTCTCTTATGTAGGGTCAGGAGAACTCGCTTACAACTATAAATATAGATAATACTTATAAAAAAACGAGTGTTTCTTCGTCCAATAAAAAAAAAAAAAAAAAAACAGCGCAGCGACATTCCATAAACAAGTCTGTACAATGTGGCCAGGGGTCGCAGGTGTGGAGCGCCAGGTGTTAGCGGCTGCACACTTGCTCCACCCATGTCCACTGACGATGCAATTATTTCATTATTCGTTCGAAATCGTTTCTAGAAACAAGAAACGCCGACGGGAAATGTCACCCTCGTGAAGTATTCCGCCAGCTTCCCCAGGCTGATCATGGGGCGGAAAAGACGGCCCT
>NC_061842.1:16255890-16258390 GCF_019202785.1 Penaeus chinensis
CCAAATCCCCGCCCAGAATCACGTGTCAAGCGCGAGCCATGACACCAACAATGACCTCAACAAGAGGCCTCCGTGGACAACGGACAATGAGGCAGATAGCGAGTGAGGTGAGAGCAGCTGGAGGCGCCCAAAGCAGCGGTCACTGTCACCCTTAAATTATCCTTTTTCGAGGGTCGCCCAGCCTACCCCGCCAGCCTGCTCCGCCAGCCTACCCCGCCGCCACTTCCGTTCCCGCTCACAGGCCGACATCATTATCATAATGACGACAACTTCAATCAGTGGTTCAAATTTTCTGAAATCGAGATCATCAACAACGGCGATAGTGCAAATAGGTACCGGTTTAAAATAGGACACTAATTGTGGGACAATGTGGATTCAATAAGAACTATAAAAAAAAAAAAAAACGTTGATGGTAATTTTCAGTTCTATAATTTCGTGTGCTGCTTGTTTAATAATCGAAATCAGTATAAAAATGTTGATAAAACTGGCTGTTAATCTACTGTGAATAACTGCTGGTTTGATTTACTTTATGCAATCTCAACATGCTGCTAGTTCGACAAAAATACATGTTCCATCTTTCTCTTGAGAGAAAAAGTTGTTCCACAAGGCTGGTCACATTCACGCTGATTTCCCGAGAACATTAAGCTCCTCCGATTCAATTTACCCATACAGTCAGTTTTTTTTTTTTTTAATCACGTACAATCTCTGTCTGATACACACACACACACACACACACACACACACACACACACACACACACACACACACACACACACACACACACACACACACACACACACACACACACACACACACACATATATTCCTCCACAACTACCAGCCAGAAGCCTACCGCACAATCCCTCGACTTAAACACATCTCCCCTCTTGAGTTGTGATGAAGGTCTCACTGTCCAGCTCAAGGGTTCTACACCATTTATACGATATCGAGGTCATCGCCGGAGGTCAAGCAGATGTCTTGATGAAACACTTCATTTTGAACACCGAACGATTCAGTATTTCAAATTAAGTCCCTCTCCCAACGATCGTCTATATCCCTTCCCCTGCAAACCATAACCTTTTTTTTTTTTTAAAGTTTAAAATGGGATTATATTGCGTAATTCTAACACTACTCTGATATATTACGATCTCGAACCTTGCCATAAAAAATACTAATGGAGTGTACTGTTGTAACAACCGGGTACACACACCAGCTGATCTCCATCACAGAGGATCGTTAAAATACCCCTAGGAGGTCAGGTCAAGGGTCAAACAATAACTACCATCAATGGCCAGAGGCAAAGACCAGGCATCACCAAACGTGACACCCGAGATCCTGTGTGCCCGGTCCTTACAATAGCTTATGCTTCATGGACAAGGACATTGAAGATGCCTGCCACCTATTTCGCCGTGTCGACGTGCTGTGCTTCTCTTCATATACTATTACCACCGGAAATCAATGCAAGCTTTTCCCGGAAACCATTTACAATTCATCACATCAATATTCAATAAGCCATCAAGTATTCATAGTACTTAACAAAAACAAATGAATAAAACTTTCGGGCAAACAGAGCGTTTTCCTCTCTCCTCGGGATGGCAGAGGGAGTTTGGCGGGCGGGAGGAGTAGGGACAAGGGAGAGGGAAAGAGAGGGAGGGAGAGAGAGAAGAGGAGGAAGGGGAACAGAGGGGCGGGCAGGAGGAAGGGGGAGGGGGGGGGGGCAGCAGGGACGGTGGCTATGGCGTGGGTCCCGCTTCTGCTACACTCCTTGTCGATTCTCTCATTATAAAACTCGCCTCCTTCTTACTTTTCAAAAGATACATTTCGGTGCGAGCACGTACATGAAAGCGTATTGTTATATTCCCCTTACATCGGGCAAAATATGATCATTTGCATTCTCCATGCGTTTTATATTTAAATAGCTAAACCACATGCGTTTTAAGACAAGAAAACATTGAAAGTAGCGTAAACGTAACGTAAAAATAAACATGCATTAACATTGCAAAAAGTAACTTGTTAGCCTTGTCTTGACGAACGACCCTTGAGCAAAAAAAATTATGATACATTCCAGAGAACATTCAAAATACAAAATGCAAACAAGTCTGGAATACAGGCTGTTCTCGTGGCACATTAAGATACTGCTTTATATAACCATGTCACTAAGATTTAACACTTGAGCAGTCGAATACAGATTATGATTTTGTTTAATTCAATACAAAATATAGTTTGCAGATATTTATGGTTTAATAAAACTCATCTCTGTATGCATGGAACACCGCTTCTAGAGATTCTCTTGTATCACAACTGTAATAAACTTTCAACTCACTATTAGCGCCATGATATGCACTGTCGTCACATTATCCTAACAACACTGCACTTCCAGGAATATATCAACACTAAAACACTTAAAATATCATTCGACATTACATATAAGTGCTGGAGTTCACTCACTGCTTGTGCGCAACACGGAGCGGAGTCAAGTTCACTTCGTATCGTAATTGGA
>NC_061842.1:16270890-16275890 GCF_019202785.1 Penaeus chinensis
ACTTAGCATTATCATCACCCCTACTTTTATCCCCAAATCTACCTTTTTTCTTCAACTTTTTTTTAATTTTTTTATATCTTAATCCAATCCAAGAAAAAAGTTCCCAAACCTCGCACTAAAATCTCGAAATCCCTCCCGCGCTAAAATCCCAGCGCCACTGCCGCCCGCCACACACACCTTCGCCGGAAGTCCTCCATTAAAAGGGCGCGCACCAATCGGCTCACATTTCAATAATCCTGGCAAAAGATGACTTTGGTGGCGGCGGCGGACTAAACTAACAAGATGAGCGACGATTGGCGAGTAATCCGCGAGTCAGTGAAACGGTGAAGCCCCTCGGGTCTCATGGCGGCCAGACTACACGGCTAACGGGGCTTCCTCTCCTAAGAGCATTATTATTGCTAAACCTTTAACCCCGCCAAGAACTTGCACCTTTTTAAATGGTGTTTTTTTGGTTGTTTGCCTCTTGCTCTGGTTGACTAGCGCCGTTTGTCTCCCTTGGCTTGTCTCTCTGTGTTTCTATCTGTCTGTCTGTCTGTCTGTTCGTCTGTCTGTCTCATTAACTATATATAATGGGATGCCTAATTTCAAAGTAAAACTTACTTTTTATTCTTAATAGAAAACACACACACACACACAAACACACACACACACACACACACACACACACACACACACACAACAAACAAACATTTTGTCAATAACAAAAGAATTTTGCTGAAGAGTAAAAGTTACAGATTATCCTGGAAGCACAATAACAGTGATTATCGTGGCTCAACTAAATAGATAAGATTTATTGAATTTGTCATAATACATTGAGGTAACGCTATTTCCACAATAAAATACAATAAAATGAAAGCAACCCATGCAGTGCGGTGTAACAGAGAATCCACAACAATCTGAGGGATCAGCTGATTGTTATGAATAAAAAAAAATATTGCTTATGAAAAAAACGCATAATGTTAGTGTCGTTACAGTACAATTATATTTTACTGTATTTTTTTTTTAAATAGTGTAATGGTCTTATAGTGTACATGGCGCTAGAAATTGACATTGAATCATAGTATGTCAGTTGTATCGCTGTTGGATGTGTGTGTGTGTGTGTGTGTGTGTGGATGTGTGTGTGTGTGTGTGTGTGTGTGTGTGTGTGTGTGTGTGTGTGTGTGTGTGTGTGTGTGTGTGTGTGTGTGTGTGTGTGTGTGTGTGTGTGCGTGTGTGAAAGTTTCAAGGATATGATACAGTGAATTCCCCAGAAAGAACAAACACGGAGCAACCAGCTTTATGCGACCCTGTCTAAGTTGCTATGTCGAAACAACCCTTTAAAGGTGCCTAGGTTAGCATAGCAAGCGCAGAGAATATCATTAGCGGATGTTATGCATCACATACTATCCTTCACAGTGGCACTTACAATCCCCGTTCTAATACAGCCCCTGACAGACTCCCTACCAAAGGACCCCCACCAAAGGACCCCCCCGGAAGGACCCCCCAGAAGGACCCCCCCTTAAAGGACCCACCCAGCTCAACCTATCCCGAAAAAAATCCATATTATTCGTCAATCCATTAAGAGTTAAAAAAACAGACTCTACCAAAACAAAGCAAAAAATAGTCCATCCTTATGCAAACCCCACTCCCACATAACCGTAAAGGACACGGACCTATTCGGCTCCGCCTCCTACACGACCCCCACGCTAATGTTTCTAGATTCCACGCCGATGTTCTTGACCCCTCGCTGATGTGCTAGGCTCTCCATCGCTTTTAAAATTCATATCGAAGTTTTATGCTTTACACTGGTGTTCTAAAGTCCACGCCGATATTAAGGTCAATATGCTTAACTTCACAATGATGTTCTACACCAAACATCGTTACGACCCGAACACCGAAGACGCTAGAATGATGTTCTAAAACCCCAACAGTGAAATTTTATATGCAAAATCATTGTTCTAGACTTTACACCGATGTTACCGACTCCACATCAATGTTCATGAGTCTACACCGATAATTTCTAGACCTCATAGAGACACCGTATACCAATGCTGGAAACTTTACACACGCGTTCCAGACCCCACTCCGATATTCGAAACCCCACATCGATGTTCTAAACCCTAAACTAGAGTGCTAGACCCTAAACTGACATTATCAACCCTATACACTGATGTTCTAAATCCTACATTGATATTCTAGATTCCACATATCTTACACCCTACACTGATGTTCCTAACCCCTCACCGATGTTCTAAGCCCCATATTCCAGACCCAGCATTGATGTTACCAACCCCACATCCATGTTCTTAAACCCACGCTGATGTTCCAAACCCCCACGCGACGAACTTTCCTCCTACGCACTACGCCAATGTTCTTCCTACAGCGGACGAGTGAAAGTAGCTACTTGCTCAGGCTCCCGCTGGGGAGAATGGAGGGAGTGGATGGGGGAGGGGGAGAAAGTGGTTGGGGAGGGGGGAGGGAGTGGATGGGGGAGGGGGAGGGGGGAGGGAGTGGATGGGAAGGAGTAGGGGGGAGGGACTGGATGGGGAAGGGGGAGGGAGCGGATGGGGGAGGGGGGAAGGGAGTGGATGGGGGAAGGAGGGAGGAAGTGGATGGGGGAGGAGGAGGAAGTGGTTGGGGGAGGGGGAAAGAATTGATGGGGAGGGGGAAAGAGTGGATGTTGGGAAGGAGGGAGTGAATGGATGGGGAGGGGGAAGGGAGGAGGGAGTGGATGGGGAAGGAGGGATGGAGTGGATGGGGAAAGAAGGGATGGAGTGGATGGGGGGGGGGAGGGGGGGGCTACGTATCGAGCCAGGAACTAGCTGCTACATCGGGCCTTGCGAGAACAACACTGGCAAGGTCTTATGCAACACGATCGAGTTGACAAGATGCCTCGCTCTTTAGCTAATGAAGTGTAACGGAATAAATAATAAAGTGGAGATGTAATATGTAATAAGCATATCTATTTTTTCTACTTCTTCTTCGTCTTATTCTTCTGTCTTTCTTTTCTTCTCTTTCTTTATTTTTCTTATCTTACGATAATGTAACGAGCGGAATGATCACGAGGTACATAGTTATAATCTGAGTGATCACAGGCACTGAAGAAAATTTCAACCATTAAAAAAAAAAAAACGTACCAATGAAAAAAAAAACAGACAAACAAACGAACGAACGAACCTTTACCATATCAAAAGAATTCCCGAAGCGAGAGGCGAAAAAATTCTCCAGCGGCCAAGATCCTTACAAGCTGCAATCAGGTCCCGGTTGCCAATCGACACAGGACTCTAGATAAGACGTTTTATTTCCTTTTCTTTCCTTACCCTTATCCTTCTTCCGCGATTAGTCCTCCTCGGTGGCCCTATTTCCTCTCTCTCTCCCTTCCTTCCATTCCGCTTCTTCCCTTCCCCTCATGTCTCGTTCTGTCCCTTGCCTTTCGCATATAAATATCTTTTCTCGCCGATTTCTGTTTCTGTTTTCGGTATCTGGTGAGGAATCTTGCAGAGGGCATCATCTTTCGTGTTCCTGGGGATGAGGAAGGATGCGGCCGGGGACAGTTGCGCCCCTGCACTGTATGCAAGTATGTATATATGTATGCATGTATGTATGTATGTGTTCATGTATGTATATATGTATGTATGTTTGTATGTTTATATATGTCTGTATGTGAATGCATAGATGTATGTGTATATATGTATGCATGCATGCATATATATATATATGTATATATATATATATATATATATATATATATATATATATATATATGCATGCATGTAGGTATGTATGTACGTTTGTCTATGCATATATGTGTATATATATATATATATATATATATATATATATATATATACTGTGTGTATAGATATATACTGATAGATAGATAGCTGACGTCAATGCTCATTCACAGCTGAGCCGACTGAGAGGGGCGGCTGGGGTCGAACCCAGAACCTTGCGATTGCGTTCTAACACTGAACTATGCTACACACACTCACACACAGACACACACACACACACACACACACACACACACACACACACACGCACACATACACACACACACACACACGAACACACACACACACACACACACACACATAATCGTCTTTCTATCTGCTACCTGCCTATCCATCAACTAGTTTTATCAATTCATCTATCTGTAAGTCTGTCTACCTCTTCGCCTAGAAGCATATCTGATCCCTTTTTATATTTATAATCTGACTTATCTGTTTATCAATCTTTCTTCCTCCCATGCACCACCAATACAGAATGAATGAATATCGGAAGGAAATGAGAAATAAATAAATGAAAATGATGAGTGGGAGAAGAATGAGGGGTGCGATAAATCACCAAAATACAATAAAAAAAAGAAAAAAGGGATAAAAAAAAAAAAAAAAAAGGTCATACTCTTTGCTTTTTTAGGAAATGATCTCGTTGAGATTCTAGACTTATAATCAGAAGTGACGTAATCAGCCAAAAAAAAACAAAAAAACGGAAGAGCGAAGGAGACGAAGAAGGAGTCAAAGGAGGCGAAGAATGAGCGAAGGAGACAAAGAAGGAGCGAATAAGGAGGCGAAGGAGGTGAACGAGGCGGCGAAGGAGCGAAGAAGGAGACAAAGAAGGAGACGGAAAAAGGAGTCGAAAAAGGAGACGGAAAAAGGAGTCGAAAAAGGAGACGGAAAATGGAGTCGAAGAAGGAGGCGAAGAAGTACACGAAATAGGAGGCGAAGCAGAGGAAGAAGAATCTATGGATACTCGGCAGCTACGACCCGGAGACGACCCTTGCTCCACGTCTTTTAGGAGAGGAGGAAAGAGCAGGAGGATGCGGGGAAAGATGGACTCACACAGGGGGGTTGGGGTGGGGGGGGGGGGGGTAGAAGAGAAGGGAAAAAAGAAAAGGAGGAAGAAGAGGCAAAGGAAAAGTTGGAGGAAAAGGTATATTGCACGCCGAGGGGGAGGAGGTGATGGAGGAGTAGGAGTCAGAGGAGGTAGAGGGGGTTTAGGAGAAAGAGGAGGAGGAAGAG
>NC_061842.1:16278390-16280890 GCF_019202785.1 Penaeus chinensis
ATTGGTGAAGGGGGAATAATGGAAATGGTGATGGGAGAAGTTTAATCTGCAGTGTGAAGGTACACTGACAATGCGTGTGAATTCAAATCACACACATGTTCACGCGCGCACGCATGTACACATATACGTATGTATGTATTTATGTATGTATTTATTCATTTATGTTTGTATTTATGTATGTATTTATTTATTTATGTATGTATTTATGTATGTATATATGCATGCATGCATGTCTGTACGCATATTTGTATGTATACTGTATATGGTGTACTATGCAACTCCAGCCATGAGGTTTTTACCTATAAACAATATGAAAAATAGTCATGCTAGCCTGCGTGCTTGCTTTGTCTGCCTTCCTATTTTCTTGCTTGTTATCTGTCTGCCTGTTTACCTGCTTACCTGCAATTGGTAAGCTTTTCCTATGAAAAAGTCAAGTTTTAATCTATGAATAATGGCGAATCATCTCTTTGTCTGACAAATTGCCATTATCATAGGCTTCCCTAACTACTTCCTGCCTGCCTGTCTGAATGGCTTACCTAATTATATGGTTGTACATCTGACTGTATGTCAATATATCGACCTGTCTATCTATGTTACTGCTTGTCCATATATGCATATCAGAATATGAGTATTTTACTATCAAATACATACATATGGATGCCTGTATGTCTATAAGCAATTTGGTACACATGCATCTATTTGTGCATGCATTCGTGAACTCGTATATGCATGTATGTTGTTGACAAGTGAAAGGGAAATATGAATAACGTTGGGGGATCGAAGTATTCGCAAAACAAGGAAGAAATGTATGAAAGAAAGAAAGAAGGAAATAAGGCAAGAAAGAGAGAAGGAAGGAAAGAAGGCAAGAAAGAAAGAACGATAACAGAAATGGGTAAAACGGAAAAAACAAATATTCATAGTTCATAAATACCTTAACCGACTAGAAGGTGACCTTACCTTGACGGCGGTGATCACTCCACACTGATGTGACTTTTCCTCAACAGCGTATTATAAAACGTGGGTTGCGCTTGTGACACTTACCTGAAAATGGGAAAAAGAACATAATTAGGAATGCTTTGTATAAATATTTATGGAGTTTTCTGTTACAGTCTAAATACAGAAATGTCGACATATATATATATATATATATATATATATATATATATATATATATATATATAGTCAGCTTGTAATACATTATGACTACTATATCATCGATTTTCATACGGTTTCTAATATCATATTAAGTATCAAACCTTAACTATATCATAACCGCAACTAAAATTTCTAGAACGCTTCCTGAAAACAACGGCTTTATACATACAATAACCAACTCACGTTTAACCACTGCTATCGTTTTACAAAATAAGTGTCAAATTCACACATAAATAATTCCATTTCCCTGAAAAAAATATGTTTCTGCTACAGCTGATGAACTCACATAAACCCGAACGAATGCATTTCATTTATCCAGTTTTGCTTTATATTCGAGGAAACAAAAATTCCATCCATCCAACCCTCACTACGAGTCCTCCTTTGCTACCTGATATTTCCACCACCAGATCCTAGTACGGAATAGGAAAAGCAGTAAATATCCTACGTCCCTTATCCCATCAGCCGTGAAGGAGCGTCGTTCTGCGGGGACCCTGAAAATCCCGGGCTGGGGAGATACAGCTCATCACCATCCATCAATCACGGCCTTGCAAGGAATGGCTGAAAGGCTAAACGTGTCATCCCTCGCCGTTTTTCCCTTCGTTCTTTGGAGATATATCATCGGGGGCTTCGGCGCAAAGGAAACGTATCGCTCGTGTTTTAGTGTCCTTAGAGGAATGGCCACGCGGACGGGAAATAAATACGTGGATGAATAAATTCACACGTGTAAGTGAACTGTATCCGAGCGCACGGACACACACACGACCATACAAACACATACCAACATGCCCACACACACAGCTATAGAAACACATACACGTTCACACGTACGTACACACACACACACACACACACACACACACACACACACACACACACACACACACACACACACACACACACACACACACACACACACACACACACACACACACACACACACACACACACACACACACACGCACACACACACACACACACACACACACACACGCACACACACACACACACACACACGCACACACACACACACACGCACACACGCACACACGCAAACACGCACGCACGCACGCACACACACACACACACACACACACACACAGAGAGAGAGAGAGAGAGAGAGAGAGAGAGAGAGAGAGAGAGAGAGAGAGAGAGAGAGAGAGAGAGAGAGAGAGAGAGAGAGAGAGATATGCAAATCGAAAAAGTGTCTGACATTTAGCAGAGTAATATCTGGAAGATGTCGGCAAAGGCGCAGATCACACGGATACATGAAAGCTCCTCTTAGATATATATATGCGTCTGCGGTCATAACCTTACAAACTGTATCAGACGCCCGAGGGTTGAATGT
>NC_061842.1:16290890-16295890 GCF_019202785.1 Penaeus chinensis
AAAACAGGTACACGAGTATGTATATAAAACTACACACATTTTCAAACGTTTTCCTAGCAATGGTAATATGATGCACCGCTGTTGACACAGCACATGTATTTTTCTTTCCTTGACAAGAGGATCACTGTATATTTTTCAAAAATTTCTGCTTGTCATTAAATTTCTCGCTGTATCTATCCTCTCTCTTTTTCTCTCTGTATTTATCTAGTGTATCTGTCTCCTCCCTCTCTCTCTCTCTCTCTCTCTCTCTCTCTCTCTCTCTCTCTCTCTCTCTCTCTCTCTCTCTCTCTCTCTCTCTCTCTCTCTCTCTCTCTCTCCCTCTCTCTCTCTCACTTATATTCTGATATCCTCCTTCAGTCCTTTCATATCTCTTAGCACTCTTTTACTTTTTCCACAGTTTGTTGCTTCATTGCCTCCTTTTCTATTTCGAATAAGCTTCCCTCCACTGCTCTTAACGCTTCCACCTTTTTTTCGTTGCTACTCCACCTGTACCCACGCCCGCAATAATACACCTCAGTTAACATCACTTTCATTACAGGAGACTCTGACGACAACATTGTGCTGACTGTGATAGTTATAAGAGGTGTTATCAGACTCATGGTTGTGGGTGGAGGGTGAAATGTGGAGGGTGGAGGGGGGGGTGAAGTTTTGAAGGTGGAGGATGAAGTGTGGAGGGTGGGGGTGAAGTTTTGAAGGTGGAGGATGAATTGTTAAGGGTGGAGGGGGGATGAAGTTTTGAAGGTAGAGGATGAATTGTTAAGGGTGGAGGGGGGATGAAGTTTTGAAGGTAGAGGATGAATTGTTAAGGGTGGAGGGGTGTGTGAAGTTTTGAAGGTGGAGGATGAAGTGTTGAGGGTGGAGGGTGGAAGTTGGACCGTGGTGGGTGGAGAACCGAAGGTAGAAGTGACGGGATTATTACGTATCTCCCGCCAAGGGTCATTACGTGACTGGCGACTGTCACAGGAGGAGAGACACCTTCCTCGCAGGTCGGTTCCTCTCCCGATGAGAAGGAGCCAGCGCGAGGGAGTCCTGCCGACCTCAGCAACAGGATTGGGTAATAAGGATGATATCGTAGGTAATTAGTGAAGGCGATATCCTCGGTAATTGGGAAGCCTCAAGGAATTTCAATTTATTGCACCCTTTGAGCGCGTTCGCCTCACTTAATCGTTGTACCTCCTGACTGATCTGATACTCACTGGTCAAACCCATTTTCTGTTATATATTTTTTTTTCTCTCAATCTCCTTTCATTCACCTTCTCCTGGGTCACTGTTCTCTCTATCTGTGATTCCCTTTCCGCATTACTCTCATTACTGATCATTCTTCCATCAAATTCCTGCATTGCAACATGACTTATGACAACATGACAATCGACACGTTGTGACTAACCATTCAGTCAGTCGTATCATAAACACAAAACGCACTGAAAGAAAGAGTCATACACCGGTAGATCTGCCGGGCGTGGTACGTGCCTGCAAGTTCCCACCACGTGACGCTTTGAACATTAGACTAAAAGTAGATTTTTTGATAGGGAATGTGTCTTCCAAACTTAAAAACATATGCTGGACATGACTAGTCCAAAAATATCTGTGATTCTATTTCGAAGATTACTGTCAGTCATCGCTGGTTATCTTTCGTCATATACCATCAGAGAATGTTGTCTTTCAAGTTTATATAATATGACTTCCTCTTTCTTTCTCTCTCTCTCTCTCTCTCTCTCTCTCTCTCTCTCTCTCTCTCTCTTCTCTCTCTCTCTCTCTCTCTCTCTCTCTCTCTCTCTCTCTCTCTCTCTCTCTCTCTCTCTCTCTCTCTCTCTCTCTCAATATATATATATATATATATATATATATATATATATATATGTGTGTATATATATATATATATATGTGTGTGTATATATATATATATATATATATATATATATATATATATATATAGTGAGTGAGTGTGTGCGTGAAGTGCGTGAGTGCGTGAGTGAGTGAGTGAGTGAGTGAGTGAGTGAGTGAGTGAGTGAGAGAGTGAGTGAATGCGTGAGTGAGTGAGTGAGTGAGTGAGTGAGTGAGTGAGTGAGTGAGTGAGTGAGTGAGTGAGTGAGTGAGTGAGTGAGTGAGTGAGTGAGTGAATGATTGAGTGAGTGAGTGTGTCTGCGTGCGCGCGCGCATGTGTGAGGCAAGAAACCAAAGAAAAGCATAACCTGAGTCAGTTAAACTCCAAACAAAATCCGACTGAACCCACAAAGAAAAGGAAATGAATAATAGGTAGCGACAGCCGCAACAAAGCCAAAAAAAAAAAAAAAAAAAAAAAAAAAAAAAAAAAAAAAAAAAAAAACGAAATCAAGAAAAGAACGAACCGTAAAGGCAAAATAAAACAAGGTACCTAGGCTTCGAGTCCGTCCTCCTTAGTCGCGCGCCGGTGTGTGTCAACGTCTTCGTCATCCCCAAAGTATTACGAGAGGAATTCATAAATCCCCGCCTTGACGTCCTGAATGCGCGAGTCTTGACACGTATTGTGGGCTGTACGGACGAGCAACTGAATTCAATGGAGGCGATGCAGCTGTCACTCTTTTCTTATAGTTATTCTTGTGTATATATTCCTTCTCAATTGAGTTTCTTTTCTTCCATTATCAATATTGGGATCTGTGTTTGTGAATGTCTCATTGGAGTTCCTATTAACGGTGGAAAAGCGTTGTTGGACCACATGCGTAGAATCAACAGAGCGGTGTTGGTGAAATTCTACGGTACACATTTATAAACAGGAAATTACATTTTCTTTATGTGACTCCAGCGCTAGTTATTTATGCTTGAGCTATTGTTTTTATATCTATTAAACTTTTTCGCCTACTGCCATAAAAAACATCTACAAAAACGCCAAAATATGATTATAAGGCAAGTTACTGCAAACAACAATGACCCAACCCAGTTGCATATTCGTAACTAACGATACCAATTTTCCTCTTTTTTTTCTCAAGACATAAGTGTAGCATCAAGTCATTTTATGATAACCTAAATAGATAATTCCCCTCCACAATGCATCTATTATGTCGTAGTTAAATCAGTCCCTCGCCAGTGCTTTCCCACTTGGAAATCCTAGAAACTTTCCTCGCTTCTTTACACGAGTGATGGCGCGACAGCTGGATCTGTTTACGGTCTACCAAACACGACCCGCCGTTTTATGTCAGCGCTGCTAGTTATCCGCTTCTTTTATCTGCCGAACGAGGGGTTATACATGTGCCTGTCTCTAGATCCAAGTCTGCACTTTGCTTGTCTAGGTTAAAGGTCTTAGATTTAGTGGTCGGTGGTCAGCGGAAACTTCCCGTGGATTCTTCATATGCAGCAACATAAACATAAAGTCGATTTTCTTCACCCTCAGAACCTTATCTATTTAACGGTCCTTTCAGGTTTGCATGAATGCATTCAAGTACAAAACATGGCTTAGAATGGCGTTGTATCTCTGCATGAACAGTGTGATGGCCATTGGTCTGACTAATATGTTTACGTGGCGTAACATGACATAGCAGTTGTATTCTTCCAATTCATTGCACAGCAATACTGAATTTTCCAGCAACTAAAATGAGTGCATTATATCCAGGTGTAATTCTGAATCGTTAATCGAGCGTAACAAGATATTCCATCGCACATGTTGTGTTACAATCCCCGACGCAGTTTGCAACTATACCGAGTTCCCATGGTAGAATATAATAGTCTATGTATTAAAAGCGGCAAAAAGACCCTTTTCGTCAGCTCACCGATATTGCTGGGCAAACAGGGCCGTGTGAGGGGCTACCTCGACACACATTCCCATTAAACACTCGCCTGTGCCAGATCCATCGAATGTCTACAAAGCTTTCGAATGACGGGATGGAAGTGCAAACACACAGTGGTGGACTTCGTTGCCGGAGGCGCTGCCGCTCCCCGGCCTGCTGAGCCCCGTAGATTTGGATACTGTTAGCTATTAAGATTCCTCACATTCATTACTTTTCTGAACTTCCTATGGTTGCCAACGGTGAAAGATTTGATGTCCGTGTCACTGTGCGTAGCGTACTGTCCGCAAGAACGTCACCCGAATCTCACGAATAAGGACGGCAGCCTGACAGTCTAATGTATGATATCATCCATTTTTTTCTTCCACCATGATTATAGTCCCTCCTCCCCTTGCCATTCCTCCCAACCACGACTAGTGGCGGACGGAAGGTCACGGTCAGTGAGCATCGGCGTGACGGCACGACGCTGCGGCCACTGGAGGGACCGTCTCGATCGCTGGCACTTCTGATGGGACTCGCCGATAGCGGTGGCGGACATCGCGTGCTCACCACGACAACGACGAGGCGATGTTTCTTTCTTGTGGCGGCCCAACGACAGTTTCATGCACACGCGAGGCACTCCCGTTCTTCGCTCCGAGACAGCGGGCACTCAGACCACAACATGTTCCTGAAGATGATCAAACTCGCGTTACACTTGTCGGGGTTGGAAGACGTAAAGAAAAGTTTATTAGTTTTCTAGACTTGCCGCATTGGAGATGTCGAAATTATTACATCTATCAGTGATTTTCTCTTTATCGTAAACTGTCATTTCACTGCATGGCAAATACTCAACGAAGTATTACACTCACATGTTCACAAAACATGCATATTTTTTGAGTTTAAGAAAAAAAAAAAAAAAAATGACGGTGTGAGGAAATCTGCTACGCGATTTGTTTTTATATGAATTTGCAAAACTCAGTGACTGTGGCATACCGTAAAACATTTTCCTAGTGGATTTCATTGTGCTGGGGTACAAAACAAACCTTGTATATCAAACTATTTACCCGCAGATACAGAGAGAGCAAGAGCGAGCGAGCGAGCGAGAGAGAGAGAGAGAGAGAGAGAGAGAGAGAGAGAGAGAGAGAGAGAGAGAGAGAGAGAGAGAGAGAGAGAGAGAGGATGTAGGGAGTGATGGAGTGAGGGAAGGAAGGAAGGAGGGAGGGAGAGGAAGAGGGGGAGGGGGGAGGGAGGAAGAGGGAGGAA
>NC_061842.1:16298390-16303390 GCF_019202785.1 Penaeus chinensis
TGATAGCAGGGACGGGGTTCGGGTTACCTGAGCGTCACAAGAATGGGGGGGGGGGGGGGTATGGGTGGTGCTCTAAATTTTGATGTGCACTTAGTAACATTTACACGCATGCAACTTACACACAACCACACGCACTTGCAAAATTTAGCCACAACTACGCACGCACGCGCACACAGACACACACACACACACACACATACACACACACACACACACAAACACACACACACACACACACACACACATGAACACATATACATAAACACACACACACACACAGAAACTGTAAATGCAAATATTCAAATACAAAACCACACAAACAAATAGATGTTTACATATTCATGTATAGTTCGAGAGGAATAATCACCACTCATAATGCTGTTCACAACCCTCTGTTCTGGCCTTGAGGTCTCGTAGCCTGGGTAGTAACATTGCATAAACTTTCTAATATTAACACGCGTACGATCTCTCGTTTTGTCTTCGTTGAATAGCTTTGATTCTGCTTAAGCTGCCGTGTCGTTTCATCCCTATGGACAATAAAACATCATTAGTAGGTATCAAGTATAACAACAAAGCGTCAGTTCTTATTGAAGGTTGAATGGAGGCGCAGAAACCCCTGCGCTTGTGTATAATTGAGGCACCAACGAGATCGTAAGAGCTGCAGTGCAACGAGCGAAACCATCATGCAAAACGGCCATACAAGAAAGCGTGAACCCCGATTACGAGGTAAGAACCGCAGGTGTGCCGCGACAGAGCCATTAATTACCGAGACAGTAATACGTTTCTCTAGCTGGTTTGGACCTATCGTTTGTGAAAGATACACAGTAACATAAGATTGGCTGGTTGGAACATGCGATAAACATCGGGTGGGGGGTGGGGGTGGGGGCGAAGACGTGGCGTGACTCATAGCAAAACACTCTAAAAAATGGAAAATTCCGCAGTGCAGAGAACCTTCGAGCTTCAAGAGTGCAGGCCAATTTATTCAACATACTTCTCGGTACAACTTGGCAGTCCGTAGTGATGACACTCTTTGCGGACGAGCCAGTGGAACCCCTTCTTAGCTCCCTCGCCAGTTAGTGTTGCTTGTTGGATGACGAGGTGGTGCAGTGAAACGCGAAATGGCAGTCGGATACGTGAAACCACTGCGACCTGATGACAATGATGACAGTACCCAGTTAAGGCTATTCATTTCTGGCGTTCAGAAGTGATCGATTCCAGGGAGAGAGGCAGGTTCCACCTTATGATCTTATTGTTCCCTAAGCTGGACAGGATAGGATAGGATGGGGAAGGATACAATTGGCTTAGTTAGGCTAAGTTAGGAGCGGGGGAACATAGTAAATGGGGGACGTGGGTAAGCACCCGGCGAAACGGCAGTGGTGGTGGTGATGGCCGCCGTTGTCGTGGTTGTGGGCCTTCCCGCGGGATGATGGAGAAGGTAATTTGGGGATAATCTGCTAGTTACTGTGAATACCCCCTTCTATTCCTCGTCTGGAAACGCAGTGGAATTCTAAACAGAGAGAAGCCCGAGCGAATAAAATATGTGAAATAAAAAGTGAGGATTCAGCTCTGCCTCGCCCTAAAATATATACAATAAAAAGGGTTGATGATATCTATCCTAGTATAGTATTACATGAGCATAATCCTCACAATACTAGTGTAGCTCTCACTAACTTCCCTCGACTAGACGAACACTGCAAACTGAACAAACACCCGCTGTGTTTCCAGGAAGAGAAGGGAAGATAAGAAAAGTCGCTGGCAACTCAGGCACAGAAAGGGGAAGGAAACAGCAACAAACAAAAACATCTTCCTGCCTGAGCCATGACCAGCCACCAGCCCCGAGGCGCACATACTACAGCTGAGTTCCCACTCCGCCTCGCCGCCCTCTCCGCCACCAAGCCGCCTCTCCCTCGCCTTGGGTCCCCGTTGCATCACCGCCCGAGCCTGCTATAACGCTGCTGCTATGGCTGGCATGAGCAGTTCGTATAACAGAGACTCTGTTCATAATAGATTGCACTGGGCATTACAATCAACAGAAAATTTGCAGCTAATGTCTCTCGGTGCAAGATTGCCACCAACCCATTAACACAAACTGTTTTACTCTACTAGTACTCTACACCATCATGTTCTGTAGTAATGGCGTTACTGTTACTCCATATTTTATTGTCTAGTTCTACATCTGTGTTACTTTTGAACTACATATATGTGATAAATTGTTTTACCATACAATATTAAATGAATTTAATTAATTTTCGATCTATACCTGTACGAGTTCAGTTACAATGCCTACAGCTTTTCATATAGGCTATTCACAAAGTTAATTGTTTCTGAAATAACTAGAAACTTCATTTCGTGTTTATAGTATCACAATAATGGAACAAATGACTAATTTCCCTAAGCCACATGCGGATGATAATTCTGACACATTAGAAATCTGCTAATGTTCCCTTTGATTCAAACGAACATGGATTTTTGTTCATAATTCACTCTCACACCATGGTAATATTTCCCACCAAGAAGCATGTGCCGTTGCTATCTATCATGCAATGTACCATGTGATACTTTCACCTGCAAAAGTGCAAAGCGACTGTACATTACATTACAGTACATTCTCACATAGCTTAGGAGAGAAAGAGTATTATTTTCTTCTGTGTGCTCGACAAAACAGGCGCTTTACTCGCAATCTCTCTCCCCTTCCCTCCAGATTACATGCAAACCTAACAGAATTACTCTCTCTCTCTGTCTCTCTCTCTTTCTCGCAGGACTTTCTGCACCCGCATCCTTGCGATCCTGCACCGCGGCAGACTAGGCCCTTTTCACCCGCCGCCTTCACACCAACGCCACAAGTCCTTTTTCCGATATTAGCCTACTGCTGGCGCTATCTTACCCTCAGAATACTAAACTGACACTCCCCCTCCTGGCCCCCTTACCCACAGCAATAGCCCGAGCCCTAAATCTGTCCGTGGGCCCTAAGAAGGGGTGCGGTCTGTCCCTTGGCCTCGTCTCCCGCCCGCAGGCCACACGAGCTCCCTCTCCCGGAAGGCACCCGCGGCATTATCTCTTCTTCGTTACAGACAATGGCTCTTTCCATACCAAAAATGTCCTCCACTCTGGCTCTCTCTTCTTCTTTCTCTCTTTCTCTTTTTATGTCCATTTCTCTTCCAGACTCTCTCTCTCTCTCTCTCTCTCTCTCTCTCTCTCTCTCTCTCTCTCTCTCTCTCTCTCTCTCTCTCTCTCTCTCTCTCTCTCTCTCTCTCTCTCTCTCTCCCGCCTCCCCCTCCTCTCTCTCTCTTTTCTATCTAAATCTGATTTTTTTCGCAGAATTTCACACGTGTACAATTTCTACACCATTTTACCCCCCGTTGGTGATGGTATATTATAAAAATCTCCACAACAGTTATAGATGCGTACCCGGACAGACATCGCCTTTCTATTTTCTCCCTTCTCTTTACCTCCGATGGCAAATTCCGCTACAAGACATCTGTTATACTTGTGCGCATCCTCTTTCCCGGGCCTTTAAAGCGTGCAATTTATATACATATCTCCATTCAGGTGCGAGAAGACCCTGCGTCTTCTCACCTCTCGGGAGAATAAACCTTATCTTAGCTTTTTTTCCGGCCGATGGTCTCTCTCCTCCGCCCCCCCCCCTTATCTGTACAAATGTTATATCCCTAGTCTCGTCCTCTTCTTTTTTTCATAAAATGAACTTAATAACGGCATCAGACCTTCCACGCATCGAACAGGTAAAAAGACAAGTGGGCACTGAAGCCTCGCTGCCTTGATGTCTAGGGGGGTAATATTCCCTTCGGCCAAGTCCTGTTTGCACAATGTTCTTGTACGTGTTTTTTTCTCTTTCTTCCTTCTTCTCTCTTCCTCTTCCCCCCTCTCTCTTTCTCTCTTCTATTGCCTCTCGATCTCCTTCACTGGTTCCGCCTTTCTTTTGGCGCTCCATCACACCTTCGAACCCCAAGTACGCTCACGCAATATATTTTCCTTCTACGAGGCATGTGGAGAAAGATGTTTTTACTTGGGGCAAAGAAGTGTTTGCCTTGCGGAAAAGTTTTTCCCCCTCTTTTTCCTCGTAAGGAAAATGAGTGTTTTTTTTTCTCTCTACATCAAGTGAGTTCAAAGCAAATAATGTTATTTCACTATTTGTTGGAATAATTATCTAATCACAAAACATCCATTCGTTACCACATCCTGTAGCAGTCGCCTCTGTCTACGAGGTGACTTTCTTGCAACTTACACACGAACGATAATATCCATCAGCGCTTGGATTGAGTAAATTTGCTTTTCCGAATAGATGATTCATTTTTGCAAGTTATAGACCTAACTTACGTGGGGCACCGTTTAGGATGGCGGGTCGTAAACTGATGTCATATTTCCTCCGCCGTTTCTCCTTGTTCCTTCTTTGCCATTTTCTTCCTCCTTCTCTTCTGTCTCTTACTCTTCCTTTCTCTCGTTATTTCTTTCTTTCCTCAGCTATTTCTCTCTCTCTCTCTCTCTCTCTCTCTCTCTCTCTCTCTCTCTCTCTCTCTCTCTCTCTCTCTCTCTCTCTCTCTCTCTCTCCCTCTCTCTCTCTCTCCCCCTCCTTCCAGAGACTCTCAACCTACTTCGATCCCAACACACACCCGAGCTATTGTCATTCCCTAAGCATTTGTTTTTATCTCCTGGGCATCTGAGCAAAACGCAATTTTACTTTGTCAAGATCTCTCCATATTTTACGAGTTAAATTGTATTTGGCGAGGCGCAGTCGACAAACACAGACTTTTAAAGGTACGAGCACTTGAAAGTACATATGTCGAAAGGGAAAACAATAAGCATAATTGTACTATAACGTACCTTTGCTCTTCCATTCGATCGCAAAACGTCATAGCTACTATACTTTTGAAGGTATGTGTAAATGTTTTATTTCTCTCTCCTCACCCTTCCTTCTCTCTCTCTCTCTCTCTCTCTCTCTCTCTCTCTCTCTCTCTCTCTCTCTCTCTCTCTCTCTCTCTCTC
>NC_061842.1:16315890-16335890 GCF_019202785.1 Penaeus chinensis
AAAGAGGGAAACACCATAGTCAACCGTTAGTACTCAAACAAGCACAAACAAACATCACACCAACATGAACGCAAGCACTCAAAAACTAATCACATCTAACGGCTGATGAGACATAAACACACACGTACAAACATTATGTAAACACAAGAGTTACAACACGTATGTATACCAACAAACAGCTGGCAACACGCGCAGGCACACAATCACACCCACACCGTATGTTATTCGATCTCACACGATCAATATTCCAATCAATGTTGTTTTTGTGTTCTCGGCTGATGAATGGCCGTCTGTTTACGTTTCCCGGCGCTCTTCCTCTCTGCTGGTATCGGGAGGATCGGGCGCCTCTCCATCACGAACCACAATCAGTGATACAATGAAAATGCCGATAACAACGCTTATTAGATGGACTCCCGAACAGCACGCGTGTGAACTGACAGATAACTCGTGTGTGAACTTTCAATCTTATCGGTATTCTGGCACGTTTGCTTCCATTCATTTTCCACACAGAGAAATATCAGTCTTATCGGTGGCAGCAAATTAATACCAAAATTCCAAGTAATTAAGGAGTGAGTTGACGTTAATGACTTTAATGAGATGAGATAAGTGAGTGAGGCAGACTCAGGTAATTTTTCATCAGCAGTATTACAGCGCCGACCCGCAGCATGGCAAAGATTTTCTTTATTTGCTCTCTCTTGTGTGTATAGAGACATACACACAAATATATATATATATATATATATATATATATATATTGAGAGGGAGAGGGAGAGGGAGAAGGAGAGGGAGAAGGAGAGGGAGAGGGGGGGGAGAGAAAGAGAGAAAGAAAGAAAGAGAGAGAGAGAGAGAGAGAGAGAGAGAGAGAGAGAGAGAGAGAGAGAGAGAGAGAGAGAGAGAGAGAGAGAGAGAGAGAGAGAGAAAGAAAGAAAGAAAGAAAGAGAGGGAGATGGAGAGAGAGACAGGGAGAGGGAGAGGGGAGAGGGAGAGGGGGAGGGAGGGAGAGGGAGAGGGGGAGGGAGGGAGAGAGAGAGAGAGAGAGAGAGGGAGAGGGAGAGGGAGAGAGGGAGAGGGAGAGGGAGAGGGAGAGAGGGAGAGGGAGAGGGAGAGGAGGAGAGAGAGAGAGAGAGAGAGAGAGAGAGAGAGAGAGAGAGAGAGAGAGAGAGAGAGAGAGAGAGAGAGAGAGAGAGAGAGAGAGAAAGAAAATCCAAAATAAAGATAAAAAAGAAACAGAAGAATAAAAGATAAGGAAAATACAGACACACACAATGAGGACATTCCCTAGACGTCATTCAACCTGCACGAAAAGGACAGTCACCGCGAGAGAAATGCCCCTGCGTCTCAATACGAGGTACAGTCTTCAGCAAAAACGATTACCGCGCAACACTTACGCCACTTCCCTTTTGTCTGAGCTATCTTAGCGTGAAACTAGAACATTGTAAATAACCTGATGGAAAAAAAACTCCTGATATTCAACGCGAAAACAAGACAGCGAAGTAGCCATCACATAAAGAGTGGAATATTTCACACCCTCGCAAGACCAGGCCAAGCCCTCCGACGAGGAGCTCTGCCCTGTATATTAAACAGGACCAGAGCGCAGCCACCGCCGGGAGCACGCGAGGCGATCGTCGCGGAGGGCACCCCATCGATCTGCCATAGTGCACCAGGCCTCACGCCCTCGCGGCTAACCCCATAGAATTCACTCGTCGTTACTATGGGGCGTGGGTTCGCCTCCGTGGGCCCTTCTTCACCCATATCATCACACGGCGCTGTAATCACGCTCTCAAATGGAGCTGTCGTAAGGAAAAATGCGAAGAGGACATCCCGCCACAGTGGGCAGCGAATGACGGGAAAATCGATGAAGTGTGTATAGGACGGGGATAATCCTCTTCCCGGCTGGGCCACGTATCGCCCGCCGACGAGGCGACGTAAATCTCCGCGCACTCCATACCCCGATTAGCTCCCGCGCCGCAACTTGGCCGGTTTCGAGGACACGTTTTCGAAGTTCTGATGGTATTTTGGGGGATTACCAGGCATTACACCCATACGCAGTTCCGACGCCCTCCTGCTTTCAACGCCCTTCCTCTCCACCAGCCCGTCAGACGCAATGCACAGATTACATCTCGACGCACTCCGACGCCCCGCCCTGACGACAATCGGTGACACATGTCCGAGGGTCCTTACATCGATCTCGTCACGCCCAGCATCCGCATGTACAGGCAGGAGGGGGAGGGGCGTTTCAGTGCCGGAGGTCCTACCAAGTGACCCAGAGAGTGCCAAAGCCATAGCACTCTGGAGAAGAGCATCACAAAGGAGCCCGTTCCTTACCCCAAAGAAGTCTCGCATCCCGCAGGAATTCGTGCTGGCTTTCGGAGGGTGTTGCTCGCCGGATGGACTTCGGGGAAAGCTGCATTCACGTCTTGCCTTGTTTATTCTTACGGAAATTGCGTGCACGTCAGATGTTATCGGAGACTTTTCTCCTTTAATTCGTACTTGCAAGACTTATCCTCGAATTTCATGCAGCGCTGCTCTGAATGGCTGTAATTTCCTTTGATATACACAGAGAGGTGCTCTCCGTGACCCAAGAAACGTCGCTCATCAATCCGAGCAGCTGAGCATACTGATTCCCTTACAGGTGAATAGTTCAACACACACACACACACACACAAACACACACACACACACACACACACACACACACACACACACACATACACACACACACACACACACACACACACACACACACACACACACACACACACACACACACATATATATATATATATATATATATATATATATACATATATATATACGCACATATGCATATATATATATATATATATATATATATATATATATATGCATGTATATGTATATATATGTATATGTGTATATATGTATATGTATATATATATATATATTGTATTATGTATATCATATATATATATATAATATATTATGTATATATGTTATATATACATATATATATCTATATATATATAGTATTATATATATCATATATATAATGCAATATATATATATAAATATATATATATATATCATATACCCATAATATATTATGTATACACACACACACATACACACACACACACACACACACACACACACACACACACACACACACACATATATACATATATATATATATATATATATATAAATAATATACATATATATATAAAATAAACATATATATATATATATATATATATGTATACATACACACACACACACACACACACACACACACACACACACACACACACACACACACACACACACACACACACACACACACACGCACACATACAAACACCTTATATCTGTCCTCCGTCTCCCTCTCTCTCTCTCCCTCCCCCCCCCCCTCTATCTCTCTCTCTCTCTCTCTCTCTCTCTCTCTCTCTCTCTCTCTCTCTCTCTCTCTCTCTCTCTCTCTCTCTCTCTCTCTCTCTCTCTCTTACTCTCTCTCTCTTACTCTCACTCTCTCTCTCTCTCTCTCTCTCTCTCTCTCCTCTCTCTCTCTCTCTCTCTCTCTCTCTCTCTCTCTCTCTCTCTCTCTCTCTCTCTCTCTCTCTCTCTCTCTCTCTCTCTCTTCTCTCTCTCTCTTCTCTTCTCTTCTCTTCTCTTCTCTTCTCTTCTCTTCTCTTCTCTCTCTCTTCTCTTCTCTCTCTCTCTCTCTCTCTCTCTCTCTCTCTCTCTCTCTCTCTCTCCAAGAGACTTTGACCCCGTTTCCCGTCGCTCTGATTTCATAATCAAATTCAAAATCGTTCGGCGGGGCGGGAAGGAGAGGCGAACCCACTTCTTTGGCGGAGGAAAAACCTTGGCGTTGACGACTGCACGCTCGGCTAACCTAGTGAACCAAGTATTTTCTCTCTATAATCGTGATGGCTCAGATTCCAGTGCTTCGCTCCATGATGAGGACTGAGTCAGCTCAGCAGAGAGCTGGTTATAAGTATCCTTTGCTTCTCAAAGCGACGCGGCCAGATTTCTCGCAAAGTGTTAATAATCACGCCCACCCGAGTGTGTGTGAACTCATACTCTTCTCAGAATTCGGTTCATAGTTTGTAGCGAAGAGATAACACACCCACCCGAAGGATTTGCAGTGTGCAGCCTTTGCATAAACCGGAAATATCACGCCCTCGAACTTCCCGCTGCCGCCGCCCACGGCACGACCGCAACATCAGCTTAGGATATTCGCCGGGCGGTCACTGTGGCGCGTCGGCTCCAGTGCAGCGCGCACTGCGTCGGGAACACAGCTTATTTATTTTTTTTGTATTTGTTGAATTTTATGATGTCTATATTTTTCTTCTTCCTTTGCGTGTAAAATAGTGTGAGAAACATTTCTTTGGAATAAGAAAAAATGTAACACAAGTAGTGATTCATCTCTTTTCTTCACAGCCTGTTGGTGCGCACGACAGACAGTGCCGTGACATGACACACGGTCATTACACTGTCAACACCACCTTCATCACACCATCAGCATCATAAAGCTTCGGCGCGAGGAGAAGGTAATTGCGTAATCAGCGCTCGACGCCAATTGGTGGAGAAGACGCGCCGGCATTCAGATGCGCCAACACAACGCATTCCTCCGCGGGAACTCTGAGGCTATCCGGCGCCCTGGACATGGCCACGAGGAGGACAGCCTGGCCCGACGTACCGTTGCTCGGGCCCTGGGAGCCGGGACCATTATCCATGCATGGAAGGTCTGTGTAATAAAGATTCGCTGTCGCTCTACGGAGATGCGGTCAAGAGTGTGCATCCGTTATTCTAACCTGCACGCTGCCTGGTCCTCCTAAAGGAGCAGGAGAAAAAGGTTTGGTCTGATCACATGTCGATTGGTAGGTCCATGTCGCACACACTCAAACACATATGTAAATACATGCATCGCACGCACACACACACACACACACACACACACACACACACACACACACACACACACACACACACACACACACACACACACACACACACACACACGCACAGAACTAATGTCGTTTAACCCTTCGACTTCCAATGGAGCAGCATTAAGGTCTACAGTCCATGCCACTGTGCCTGCCAATATAACCTTACACACCACCAGCCACAATGGCGGTTCTGTGAAATACATATATATTTTTTCTCCGTGCCGTCAGTATAGTCAGTTTAAATCCAAAACTTTCAATATAGTCATTACATTCACGCAACGGGCTGAGTGGCGATCTCTCTACGAGGGGTGGCATTGAAAAAAAAAATCCTTTTTCCCAAAACATTTAAACCCTTTGACGTTTTTGCTAATGGGGCGATGGAGATAGCTCTTGTACTTTTTATCTGATGTAACTATTTTATCTTCGAATATGAATGTATAATCTGCAATTGAATATAATGTAATCACTAAGACTCATTTGATAATAGGAATAGGGGGTTTATACGAATGAGTAAATTAAAATATAGTTTTTCAAGTGGGGTGTAACCATACAGATATAAACAGACATGGACATAAATAAAGTACTCAGTGACAAAACAAGAAAATCCTAATGTGTCACAAGTTACTGAGTCTGTATACTGAATGTTAAATTGTGATATTTCGTGGACGACTAAGACTCCTTACCAGACAATGAACATGAAAATAATTTCGTTTTATCATTTGATTAGGGAACTAGTCTGACTCGAAAATATTATAATTCATATTTCCTTTCTTAATCTGGTAATCTTTCCTTTCCTGTCCAGACAGTAATATCTATGGATAAAGAGGTGCATTAACGGACAGAAGACATAAGCAAGTCATTTAATACATAAGCATACCAAACACTGTTAAACAAGACAAGATGCGGTCATGTCGCTAATCTAAACATCTCTGATACCTCCCTACCTCCGTGACCTCACTCACATAGTACAAAGGAGAAGCTCTCTTCCTCTTCTTAGCAGAACGAGGAAATTTCTGTAGGGCACATCCTCGGCGCTCTTAATTTGTAGAAAATGGGGTTCTGAGAATCAACTTTAGTGAGAATTTATGCCGGGCATTACTCGTGAACGCCGCAAATGTTTCCTGATGGACATCATAAATATCAGGTGGCTTCTCTCACACGGCCTTACTCGAGGCAGGGGGCGGGGCAGCCTCCTCTAAGATGCCCGCCGCCTCTTTCCGCTCTTTCTTTGTCTTCTTCGTCTGTTTCGCTTTTTTCCCTCTCCCCCTTTTTTTCATCTGCTTCTTCTCATTCTTCTTACTTTTATTTTGTTTTCATCATCACCAGAATCAGTATCATCATTATCATCTCCTTATCCTCTTACTCTTCCTACTACTGCACTACTTCTTCTTCTTCTTCATTTTATTTTTGTTCTTCTCCTCCTCCTCTTCCTACTTCTTCTTCTTCAACTCCTCTTCTCTTCCCCCTCCCTCTCCTACTCGCCTTCTCCCCGTCTTCTTCCCGTCCCTCCATCTCCTCCTCCCCTCCCGCTGCTGCCTCTTAGCTTTAAAGATGACCGGACTCTCTGCAGCTACACCTTAAGGCCCACTCAACCCCCCCCTCCTCTCTCTCTCTCTCTCTCTCTCTCTCTCTCTCTCTCTCTCTCTCTCTCTCCCTCCCTCCCTCCTCTCCTCTCCCTCCCTCCCTCCCTCACTCCCTCCCTCCCTCCCTCCCTCCTCCCTCTCCCTCCCTCCCTCCCTCTCCTCTCTCTCTCTCTCTCTCTCTCTCTCTCTCTCTCTCTCTCTCTCTCTCTCTCTCTCTCTCTCTCTCTTCTCTCTCCTCTCCCTCTCCTCTCCCTCTCCTCTCCTCTCCTCTCCCTCTCCCTCTCCCTCTCCCTCTCCCTCTCCCTCTCCCTCTCCCTCTCTCTCCATATGTATATATATATGGGTGTGTGTGTGTATGTGTGTGTGTGTTTGTGTGTGTGTGTGTGTGTTCGAGCAGGCCTACATTGTTTTATCTTTTTCTATTACCTCTTTCACTCCCCCTCCTTCCTTTCCTCGCTGTTTCTTTCCTCCCCTTCCGTCGCAGCTATCCGTCTCCCTTCCATCTCACGCTCCATTCCAACCTTCATTTCTCTCCGACGTGATTCATGTAAAGAGAGCATTAAGTGGAAGGCGAGATTCGCACCTTCTGAGGCTCCTTTCAAGCCCCTACTTTGGCCATGTATCTTCAAAATAATGTAAAAATTTCATCAGCAGATACTTACAGCACGAAAGTCTTTCCCTCTGGGTATTTTTTCTTTACCCTCCCTCCCCCTTCCCTTTAAACCACTCCTGCGCTCTCAGGAGTCCTTCCCTTCCCTTCCTTCTGTCCTGATCTCGGTCCTGAGCCTCCTAACAGCATCGACTCAATCCTCTACAAGCCCATCTTTCAACTCGCTTTAACTCTTTAATTGAAAAATGTTGACCTGAGGAAGACGGAAGAAACGCAGTATAAGCGCTTCAGAAGGGCTATTTCTCATGCTTTTTTTCCCCTTATTTCCCTCCAGAAAAGACCATAAAAATTGAAAGCATTTCCGTTCAGGCCGTCACGGATGTCAAGAATACATCTTTTTGACAGCGAGGAGTTTCGCCCGCGCTCCGAGGATTACCATGCTTAAGTCTTCGCTACATCCCGGTAATGGTTTTGTTTTCTAAGGGAAAATCACGGTCCATTTCCAGGATTAGGCGAGTCTTCCTGATGCTGTACCGGGACTTGCTTCTTCTCTTCCGCATCTTAATACGAAAGAAAAGGGCGTGGGATTTTTTCCTTGTTTTACGTGTGTTTTCTTCATGACCTGCGCTAACAGGGTTGTGGTTAGTGGAGACGATGGTAGAGCCAAAGGCGATGCTGAAATCAATATCTATTACACTGATTAAAATATGTGCCATCGATAAATATTGCACCCAGGTATTACTCGTGGAACACAAAGAGTGCCTAAACTCCCCCGGGGATTTTCACTGGCAGTAGTAATATTGCAGGGGAAAATTTGTATTTCGTGGTATAATCAGGCGGGGAGTTTTCCGGTAAACTCCTTTCTCTCTCTCTCTCTCTCTCTCTCTCTCTCTCTCTCTCTCTCTCTCTCTCTCTCTCTCTCTCTCTCTCTCTCTCTCTCTCTCTCTCCCTCTCTCTCTCCCTCTCTCTCTCTCTCTCCCCCTCCCCTCCCTCCCTCCCTCCCTCCCTCCCTTCCTCCCTCCCTCCCTCCCTCCCTCCCTCCCTCCCTCCCTCCCTCCCTCCCTCCCTCCCTCCCATCCATCCACCCACCCTCCCCCTCCCTCTCTCTCTCTCTCTTTCTCTCCCTCTCTTCCTTCCTTCCTCTTCCTCTTCCTCTTCTCTCTCTCTTCCTCTTCCTCTCTCTCCCTCTCTCTCTCCTTCCCAAATTTATTCTCCTTCTTTACGTCTTGAATCTTCCTCTATCTTACCTTCCCCCACATATCCTCATGCATAACAACATCACCTTCCCAGAAATAAATTCAGGGAAATAAAATATATTCCCATCTGGTACAACATCCCGCCAGAATCCCGTCGACTTTCAAAGCATGATGGCCTTCGAACACTGCTATGAATCCGGCACGCAATTAAAGGGGAAATGCAGCATAAAGATGGTAGTACGTGGTAGATTTCATTCATGGATAATATCATTCACAGAATCCCAGTAGCCGAGGAGGACACGTTAAGGCAGGTGTAAAGCAATAACGACATGGGAACAAAGTGGTAAGTCAAAATCAGGCTACAATTAGGGTAGGGAGCCAGATAATGCTACTTATTACTACTTGCTAGTGCTAATGATGGTGATTATGATAATAATGATGATATCAATATCAATAATGATACCAACAATGATAATACCGTCAATAATAACAACAATAATAACAATATTAACAATAATCATCACAAAAATAACAACAACAACAATAATAATAATAATAATAATAATAACAATAATAATATCAAAAACTATCATAATAACCATAATCATAACAGTAATAACAATAATCATAACAGCAATACTAATAACAAAAGAAGTAATAGTACTAAAATAATGGCGGCGTTAGTCCTGCCAAGCGTTTCTCATTCATGGCGTCCGGTGGCGTAGGCTTTTAACTGCCAGCTCGTTTGGGTTTGCATGGACTTCACCGTGGCTTATCTCTATCTCAATATGACTTCACCAAACTTTTGATGACATGATTAGACTTATCTCACCCATACAGTAATGCCCTACTTTCGTTATGACAGAACTTGTCTAATTTCGCCCTTATCTTGACAGTGCTTCACCCTATTTGATTATGACGTAATTTGACATATTTCGCTGCTATCATAACATGGCTTCTCCCCTATTTCGCCATGACCTAATTTGAAATATAACTTCACCCTACTTTCTCGACATCATTCAGCTTTCATCCTGTAAGCAAAAGTTTGACTATACGTTTCAGCTGAATTTTTTTATGCCCTCATCTCATCTGCTTGTCAATTGGACGTTATCTTGACCTCACGCTTCTCAACATGGCTCCTCATTTTTCTCTTGACAATGCTTTTATCATCCTTCTTTCCCTTTCTTTCTCTATCTCCGTTTCTGTCTCTTTTTCTCTCTCTTTATCTATCTCTGTTTTTTCTCTCTCCCTCTGTTCTATCTGTTAGCCTGTCTCTCTCTCTCACTGATTCCCTCCCCTCCTCTCTCTCTCCATTTCCCTCTCTATTTCCACTTCTATCTTTCCCTTTCTCTCTCTCTTCATTTTTCTCTCCCTCTCTCTCCTCTTCTTCTCCCACTGCCTCTCCCTCTCCCTCTCCCTCTCCTTATCCCTCTCTCTATTCTTCGCCCTCTCTCTCTCCCTCTCCCCCCTCTCTCTCCTTCTCCTTCTCCTTCTACTTCTCCTTCTCCTTCTCCTTCTCCTTCTCCTTCTCCTTCTCCTTCTCCTTCTCCTTCTCCTTCTCCTTCTCCTTCTCCTTCTCCTTCTCCTTCTCCCTCTCCCCTCTTACCCGTAACTTCCCTTATCCTTCGCTCAACAAGAAGCTGGTCACATCAGAGATCCCCGCCACGCTCCGCCTCCGTCCTTCGCCTTGCAGCTTTCTTCACACCGACTTAACTTTAATCTTAATCCTATCAACTCTCACTCTACCTTGTTGCGACGGGATTCTAATGGGATTACAGGGATATTAGGGCGATATGACGACAAAGTTTTATTAATGAAGATCTGCGGCGTCATCGACTTTTCATAAAACCTCGAGAGTCCTCCGAAGTTGCCAATAAGGTCAGAATGATATTGTCTCACTCCTCGTAAGACCTTGTAGCATTTTTTCATAAATGAAATCGTAATCACTGGACGGCAAATCGTTAATTACTGGTTAGTTACCTGTACGGCCAAGAGGATACTTACCGACTCGCTGCTTCTTCAATCTCATACATTTTTTTTTGTTTTTGTTTTTTTGCTACCATCAGTATCATGATTACTAACTGGGAAATCGCTCTTTAATAAGTTAAAAAAACAGCTTACTAGGAGTGGGTATGGGGTAGAGACGGCATCGGGTGCTGACGGCCTGGCAGAACGATAAAACCCTCGTCCTGCAGGCCAAGCCCAAGCCTCGGCCTCAGTTCCCGAGTCAGTCTTGATTTATAGAAACTGATTATTTCAGCGCCTGTCCGCCGGCACTAAACACGAACCGGTGTAGCTATTTTATTTTATTTATTTTCGTCATATTTATGTTCCTGCATGATCGGCTGGAATTCCATTTTCATTTATTGTCTATCGACAAATTTAGACGTTCTCCATCGACAACTCATTATTGACTATTAACGTTAATGGAAAGGCGTACCTTCGCGAGTCAAGCGGTACTCTGCATAACTCTGCGGAACCGTTACACAAGTTTTCATTTCATGCCTCATTGCTTCGAAATGTTTGGAGTTTCTTAAATAATTTAGATGTGAAAACGTTAATTTTGCGTCTCTTTCTTGTTCCATTTCTTTTTATCACTACATGAATTTACCCACTCTCTCTACTTCCTGTTTATCCTCTCCCCCCTATCCAGCTCAACACCCCCCCTCACTCTCTCTCTCTCTTTCTCTGTCTCTCTCTCTTTCTCTCTCTCTCTTCTCTCTCTCTCTCTCTCTCTCTCTCTCTCTCTCTCTCTCTCTCTCTCTCTCTCTCTCTCTCTCTCTCTCTCTCTCTCTCTCTCTCTCTCTCTCTCTCTCTTCTCTCTCTCTTCTCTCTCTCTTCTCTCTCTCTTCTCTCTCTCTTCTCTCTCTCTTCTCTCTCTCTTCTCTCTCTCTCTCTTCTCTCTCTCTCTCTCTCTCTCTCTCTCTCTCTCTCTCTCTCTCTCTCCCTCTTTTCTCTCTCTCTCTCTCTCTCTCTCTCTCTCTCTCTCTCTCTCTCTCTCTCTCTCTCTCTCTCTCTCTCTCTCTCTCTCTCTCTCTCTCTTCTCCCCCTCTCTCTCTTCTCCCCCCTCTCTCTCTTCTCCCCCTCTCTCTCTTCTCCCCCTCTCTCTCTTCTCCCCCTCTCTCTCTTCTCCCCCTCTCTCTCTTCTCCCCCTCTCTCTCTTCTCCCCCTCTCTCTCTTCTCCCCCTCTCTCTCTCACTCACCCTTTTTTTCTCTCTCACCTTTCCTTTGTCTTTGTCTCTCGCACCTTCCCCCTTTCCTTTAATCTTATCCTCTCTTTCTTCCACTCCTTAAAGCTCAGATGTCTCCCGAGCGACGCATACAGGGCGGCGTTAAGACGTCACCAGCAGGATGACCTGGTGTTGAGAGGTTACGAAGGTCAACAAGGAATGGAATAGTTTTTCTGCATCATCGGGTATGTGGCGGGTTTGTGAGAGTAGATGACAGGTAGACAGATTGCTGTTGAAAATAATTTGGTAACTGACAGGCTGGTGAAAATAATTACTTGGAATGGACTAATGTTGTTTAGATATTCTGCGTTCAGTCAATTTAACCCTATGTGTGCATTTTTTTTTGGCGTCGATTAAAAAAAGAAAAAAAAAAATCCTAGAACTGTACGTGACTCCGCATTCCTAAAGACTTCCAACCCTTCCGAAATTTCTATCGTTTTTCCAACCTGCAATTCAATTAAGATGCAGCAGTACTGAGCAATGAATCGCAGAAACAGGATCCTTATGCAAAATGAGGATACTACGTTCTCGGTACATTCACCTGACTTGAAACTGCACCCCCCCCCCTCCCTACCATCAGCTGATCTAGCGTACCTCTGGGAACCTAGTACTGGCACGGAAAACTTTGTTTTCTGTCATGCTAATCACCATTGTTGCAAAACGGGAAGTTCCCTTTCGTATCTGCGTCTTCTGCAAGGTTTATGAACACCGGGCCGACGGGCACCTTAAGGACTGCAATACGGGGATGCTGGAGAGAGCTGGGAGATGAGAGAGGATGGAGACGGGGAGGGGAATTGAGAGGAGACCAGAAAAAAGGGAGAGTGAAATAGAAAGACTGGATGAGAAAGACGGGAGAGAGGGAGAGAGGGAGAGAGGGAGTGAGGGAGGGAGGGAGAGAGAGAGAGAGAGAGAGAGAGAGAGAGAGAGAGAGAGAGAGAGAGAGAGAGAGAGAGAGAGAGAGAGAGAGAGAGAGAGAGAGAGAGAGAGAGCGAGCGAGCAGTACGCATTCCCCGGAGCCTCCTCCCGGTCGACCCGGTCATGTGTGTGTGTGTGTGTGTGTGTGTGTGTGTGTGTGTGTGTGTGTGTGTGTGTGTGTGTGTGTGTGTGTGTGTGTGTGTGTGCGTGCGTGCGTGAGAGGGAGAGAGAAAGAGAGAGAGAAAGAGAGAGAAAAAGAGAAAGAAAGAGAGAGAAAGAGAGAGAGAGAGAGAGAGAAAGATAGATAGTTAGAGAAGAGAGAGAGAGAGAGAGAGAGAGAGAGAGAGAGAGAGAGAGAGAGAGAGAGAGAGAGAGAGAGAGAGAGAGAGAGAGAGAGAGAGCGAGCGAGCAGTACGCATTCCCCGGAGCCTCCTCCCGGTCGACCTGGGCTGCCCGCCGCGCCACCTCCCAGCAAAGGCACCTCCCTTATCTCTCATTTCATTGTTCGCCCCGAGGCTCCGTGCCAAAGGGGGCGGGGGCAGGTGAGAAAGGTGCTTGGCTCTTGGGAGAGGGAGAAAGGGTTGGGCGAGGGCTGAGTCAGCTCACTCCTGCCAAGTGGATGAATGTGGCGATACGGGCGTCCCTCGCACACCGCTGGCTACAACGGAAAGGAACAAAGCAGAATACGTTAACAAGTTAGCATTCTTCCTCGTACAATGCGATAAACTGCTAAAGAAATGTGCGTGGCGGATTACAGTCCATTTCCTTAAACGTAATAACCTCTTCGGAATATAAAGTGTATGACAATAAAAAACCCAGGGGCACATAAACACGCACATAACCCCATGAATCATCCTGCCAAGCACCTGCAAAACACGGGAGGGGGATCATGGGCGCCTTAACGCAGGTGTTCTTCTTACCGATGCGCGGCGAGTTTGCACGAGAATATAGATGGATCTCAGTTGATTCAATTCCCGGTTATCGGCATGCATCAGGCGGCGCAGGAGCTTTGGCAAATTCCCTTTAATATTTCGCCTGATCCCCGGAAGCCAAACTGCACCGGAAGGCCCCCGCCAATATCATTTGCTCTACGGAATCAGACAGACGACGAGGCGCGCCGGAGGGTCGTATTCTGCGCTGAGGTGCGGTGCTTGGGAGGCCATTTCGCTGGGGCACATGCGGAAGTACCCGGTATATTCCGCTCTATAAAAAGGGGATTCCGAGCCTCCTTTCGCTCCACCCTCGCCCCCTCAGCCCCCCATCCCGTCCCCTCAGCACGCCTCAAGAGGTACAGCGAGATGGGCTGTGACATCACAAATTGTGTTATGGTAAACCGCACGGCATGATGGCAACACACCGAGTCCTAAAAGCCCTTTCATCTCTACAAATGAACTGTATTCACATGCTTTTACTGCTTGTTATAGATGGTTGCCAACTCCACTTTTTTCGATTTTCTGAGATGGGTGTTCGGTGAAAACTTAGGGGACGTACGGATAGGGGTTTGAAATACAAGAGTCGAGCGAAGTTGCGAAGAAAGACAAATGAAGGAATAAACAGAATAGACAGAATAACAAAAAATGCCTGTAATCCCCGGTAATAGCGACAATTTGAACAAGTGTACAGAAGTGTACAATGGTCTTGATATATTCATATACACTGGCGTGCATATGTACACACAGACACACATAAATATACCCCCATCCACAAGCAAAGATACAAAACTGCATGCATATGTTGTTCTCTCTATCTCTTTCCTTACCTCTCTCTGTCTTTATGTATGTCTGTGTCGCTCTGTTTATCTGTGTCTGTCTGTCTGTCTGTCTCTCTGTGTCTGTCGTCCTCTCTCCCCTCTCCATTCCACCCCTCCCGCTTTTCTTCTCAATCATTCCTTTTGCTTCCTCCTTCTCTTTCCCGTCTCCATTTCTCACGACAATGCATGCAAATAACACACTTGCGCAATACTTTCTTCTTCTCGTCAGATCTGAAAGTGTGTTCGCAGAGTGAAGAAAATGCAATAATGTACTCACGCAAGGCGCTGTTCCAAGTGTGTCGCCTTACCTATAAAAGATAGAGTCACGGTATAAATCATGATATAGCATGGCATTTCATAATTTCTGAATAATTTCAGAAGCAAAATGTGTAAGACTAGAATAAAGTGTAAATAAATAAGTAAACACGAAGAGAAAATAAATATCCAGAACAAGTGAAGTGATATTTTATTTGCAAAAAAATTATAAAATCGATGAAACAATAATCATTTATAGTTCACATCACCGGTGTTTGTATGTAAAAATTTACGTTTTCATACCCATGTAAAAATAACTGTGCACTTTTTCATACACAGACACCCGAAAGAAAAAGAAGACGGAGAAGAAGAAATGTAAAAAGACGAAGGAGAGGGGGAAGAATGTAACAATCTGAAAGAATCTGAAAAGAAAAGCAACTACGTTTCGACCCAAAAGCCTACGGAGCACAGCAGATACTTGCGCCCCGCTGCTGACTCTGGAAGCAGAATGTTCCTTTACTGACTCTTGGTCCTATCCAATACACATTTCAATAAATATTGATTTGCGATACCTCGCACGACAAATGGTATTATCCCCACAATTTCACAACGACGAATGCAGTTTAGAAACGGCCGGTTTCGGCATTAAGAGCCCGCAATAATAGAACATTCTTGCTATATTCTTCAGTGTTTACGAGATACAGGCTTTATCAGAATAAATGTTTAGAATACATATATTTTTGCTTCGTATTGTACGTATGAATTTCATACTCGTATATTAATCTGCATTGCAACTCGTCGAACATTGGCGAACTCGATCGGAGAAAAAGTGCTTTTTAAGTGTTTATCGATTTCTTTAATTATTAAGGCACCGAATAACGCAACTTGCAACATGAGTCACCGCCGCAATGTGCTCCAGTCATCTTCATTGGAAATTCCGTTGACTGACGACTCCTGGCAGACAGCCATCTGCAACGGAGAGCAGCACCGCTATCTGTTGCCAGGTTCGCGAAGGTAGACTGGTAGACGTTTTTCCTGGCGTTCCAGGTACCACACGGACGACCTCCCCCTCAGAAGCTGCGAAACCGTTTACCGTCAATGCAAATAGGGGCTTTGCGCTTCTTACACGGACTAGTGCTTTTGGCCTTTCATCGACGGTCAGTTTCCCGGCCGAACCACCCAGCCAATCGCCGTTAAGTAACGAATCAAGCATATACCTTGAATCAACCGGCGACCGTTAATAGATGCGAAATTGTTAGGCGAACATGACGAATCCGACGGGCAATAAAGTGTTCGATTTCTCCTTCAGTCCGATCAGAGAAATAAAGTAATCATTAACGTAGTCTAGACCGTTAATGCAAAACGAACCTTTCGCGGGAGGAATCGGACAACACGGCCGATATTGCAACAGCCAGCGGGAAAAAACATAACCATAACCATTTACGTTGCAGGATGATTATATCGTCCCTTCCCGCCATCTTCGTTTTCGTCTTCGTTTTCTCGATCGCGACAGGGGATCCGAACACCATGCCGCTCCTTTCTCCGCTCTCTCGATTGCAACCGGGGATCCGAACACCGAACTACTCTCTCCTGTTATTATCCAGAAACATCACTGGCTTTGCTCGCTCCATTGGCCGGCGAGTAAACAAATCCGTCGCAGAAGAAGGGAATCTTTATCGCAAATGAATAATGGATGGGATAAGACACGCTCCGGTTAGCGAGGCAGACGAATGCACGAATGGTAATGTCGATCATGATTTCCGTAATGAATGGAGGAAATAAGGAACGTTTATGATAGCATATGAAATAAAAGAAGTGAAAATAATGACCGTCATTATCTATAATATTAACATTAATAGCATAGAAGATGATAATTGCAATAACAATGATAATGGTAAAGATAATAATGTTAATGTTAACGCAACAAAAACAATAACAGGAATAACTGTTGCCACAGCAGCAATAGTAAAACAAAAGCAATGATAACACTACTGCTAATAGTAGTACTGGTGGTGATGGTGGTAATAACAGTAATGCTAGCAATAACAACAACAACAACAATAATAATAATAAAAACAACAATAACAATAGAATAATGATGATAATAATATTAACAATAAAATAATAATATTAACAATAAAATAATAATAATAATAACAATAATAATAATAATAATGAAATAACAATAATAACATAGTTATCATATAATTCATCAGTTTGATTAAACACATATAAACAAATGACATAGATAAACGCACAAGCTCTTTAGAAGCAGATGATACAATGAAGACTAAGTAAATAAACATGAATAATGAATAAATAAACACCATCGTCACCCCTTAGGATTATCTTGTATGACTGATAATACGACTTTTATCACTTAATTATAATAACGAAAATACACGATGCGGAAACAATATATGTGTGAAAGACTATCGCTTTTGATTGTAATATACACGGAGAATGATTTGAGATTTATTTTAGGAGAAATAAGAAAAATCAGAAAGAATATCAGATAAGATGTTTGGTGGGGTTTGCAGCGACATTGATACGGATAAACAAACTTATAAATAAATGATACAAAATAGATACATTTCTTTCCGGAATATTTATAGTTCTTTTACAACTTTTCTAAAAAAAAAAAAAAAAAAAAAAACTTCGACTTTTTTATTTTATATTATTATTATTATTATTATTATTATTATTATTATTATTATTTTTTTTTTTTTTACAGTAATCCAAATATAATAAAGAGTGGAAAAAACTATTAATGAGATACAACGAAAGACTAACGGATGTGATGTTTTTTATTCGAATCCTGATATTTCTGCCTCGTCTCTTAATAATGTGTGGCGTCGTGAATAAAGGGTTTTATCGGTAAAGTGCTGTGTGAGAAATGTTCCTTTTCACCACTTTTCTCTCCCGCTCTTTTTCTCTGCCTCTATTTCTGCCTCTGTCCGTCTGTCTCTCTGTATGCCTCTCTCATTCGTTCTCTAGCCCTTCGCTTCGCTTCCCCTTCCTCACGCCCTATCAACCCCCGTTCTCTGTCTGTATGTCTGTCTGTCTCTGCCTCTGTTTCTGTCTCACACTCTCTCTCTCTTTCTCTCTTCCTCTCTCTCTATCTTTCTTTCTTTCTTTCTTTCTTTCTTTCTTTCTTTCTTTCTTTCTTTCTTTCTTTCTTTCTTTCTTTCTCTTCCTCTCTCTCTCTCTCTCTCTCTCTCTCTCTCTCTCTCTCTCTCTCTCTCTCTCTCTCTCTCTCTCTCTCTCTCTCTCTCTCTCTCTCTCTCTCTCTCTCTCATCAAAACAATTACACCAATTACAAACACACAAATGATAACCCCCCTAAAATAACCCAAAAATAACCCGAAGCTGTATGGTGAAAATGGCGGCGGGTCGAGTTGTACAGGACGCCGAAGAGTGACGCTAATGAGGATGTAGGGTGATGGAAGGAACAAATATAGAGCGGAGGGAAGCAAAGGGTGGACCGGCCGACCGAAACTGGGTGGGTAGGGAGGGAGGGAGGGAGGGAGGGAGGGAGGGAGGGAGGGAGGGGGACGGGAAAGAGGGAAGGAGGGAGGGAGGGAGGGAGGGTTGGGGTGAAGAGCGGAAAGGGTATAATGGTGGCATGGGTGAGGTGGGTGATGCGGGTAAGGGGGATGTGAGGGTGAGAAGGGTGACGTGGGTGAGATTAAGAAGGATAAGGAAGATGAGGAAGTGAAGGGTGATGTGAAAGGAGGTATAGGAGGAGGGAGGATAAGGAGGGTGGGGAAGAAGATGAAGAATGAAGGGCATGGGTGAAAACGGATATGGGGATGAGAAGGGGATGAGAAAGATAATGAGGGTTGCGGGGAATTGTGAGGGAAGTGTGGTGGGAATAAGAGCTAAGGGAAGATAGGGTGGGATTGTGGGGGGAGGGGGGGGGACGATGGTGTTATGCCACGTGTTCACAATCCCACTCTCACGCCAGGCAAATGCACACCACCGTGTTTGTACAGATGTAACCTCTCAGAAGGCTCTTTTTCTCCTTTCATCATCATTATTATTATCATTCTTATCATTTCTTTCCACAACGAATGCTTTTATCATATACTAATAACATCAGGGCGAAGATCAATCGGTGGTAGTTATAATAAGCAAATTTCAGCCTTCGCTTTTCGCTCATAAAACAGATCGCAAGATAGAGGAAGCAGCATTCTGAAAAAAATACAGACTCCTATAGCTGACTTATCACAGAATAACTTTCATGAATAACAAAGAGTTTCGAAACACTGAAAATAATTCTTCGTCTCGGAAGGCGGAAAAGTATTTTGTGGTTAGTTAATGGATAAATAATGCCATCGCGTTGACAAACACTGCCCCATAAAATGCGGGAGACAGAAAGAGAGACAGAAAGAAGGAATATTATATATGTAATTAATACATAAATAAATATAAATAAATAAATAAATATACATACAAACACACACACATGTATATATATATATATATATATATATATATATATGTGTGTGTGTGTGTGTGTGTGTGTGTGTGTGTGTGTGTGTGTGTGTGTGTGTGTGTGTGTGTGCATATTCTCCTTCTCCGTTTTTTCCCTCTTTCTCTCTTTCTCTCTGTCTCTCTCTCTCTCTCTTTCTCTCTCTCTCTCTCTCCATCGATTCCAGTTTTGTCTCATAATATTATCCATCCTTGTAACAGCTGAGCGCGCCGTATCGCAGCGCCAACATTTCCCTCATAAACTGCACATGGGCAATAACATCGGCGTCTGTGTATAAATAAGGTGCAGTTCCCGCTAGACCCACGGAGCCCACTAACGGATAGGAAAAAAAGATGGGAAAATAAAAGAAAAAAAGAAAGAAAAAAATAGATGGGGAGGGCGGAAAAAGTAGCAGGGGACAAAAAAAGAAAAAAAGAAAAACGTAAAATAATATATAAAAAGACATAAAGAAAATATATATTTGCCGAATGGAAGAAAAAATAAATATATTGGATTGGAAAAAAAGTGAAAGGAAAGTGAAAAGCAAGAAAGAAAAGAATATAATGTCAGTGGACAAAAAACAAAACAAATTACATATAGGAAAAACTGACCAGTAAAGAAAAAACATGAAACAAATATAATTACGTGAAAAGAAATATATAATACTAACAAATAGGAAGAAAAAGGAGCAATAACGGATCGGAAAAAGGAAGAGATTGATATCATGGAAAGAAAGAATAAATATGTGACGATAACAGCAGAGTAATAATAAGACGAAAAAAAATTAAAAGGATTAAAAATCTCAGAGATCACATAAGATTAAGGAAATAAAGAAAAAGGTATAAAATAGACAAAGGAAAAAAAATCAGTCAGGAAAAAATGTTTGAAAAAAAAGGAAAGAGAAAAAAAAAAAAATCCCGACAAAAAAGATCCGAGCGGAAGAGAAGTCGAGGCCGAGTCGGCGACGTCACACTCCGAAGGCCCCTGCAGCGTCATCCTCGACGTCGTCAGCTCTTACGATGGAATGACGACTCTGCCCTTCGGAGATAACTGTGC
>NC_061842.1:16343390-16350890 GCF_019202785.1 Penaeus chinensis
GGATTTTTTTTCTTCAAAAATATGATCAAGGTCATTCACTCGGCATTGTGTTTATCAGGCGTCAAATTAACAAACCGGATCGAAAAGAAGGCAAAGCGGCGGTCTGGGAATTTTAAGGAATGTGAAGCAGGACTGGTACCTCCCACAAGATATCATCAACTGATAGACAGAAGAATGATTATATAGATGAACTGTCTTTAGTACGCAATGGCATCTTTAACCATTATGTATCCAGTTCGAATGAGTTTAGAACTATAATCATATGCTTACTAAACCACCAACTTTCACAATTTTCAATGTGTTGCCATCAACTGTTACTTCTTAAACAGTACCTCACTAAGTGCTACCCTGCCGGATTTATAGCGGTCATCAAGTCCGACAAACTTCTATACAAGCCACAAAGAGTAAGTGGCGCACTCATTATCATCATTAACCATGCACATAACATGACCACATACCGCGAAGCACCCACGTGACCCCCTCTAACCGAACCACGTGACGTAGCCGCTTGCGTCACCGCCTCCCCGCACAAGCCACACCTGTAGTTAGCAGCCATTCCAAGACACATGTCTCCGCATTACCAAGCCACCTTACCGCCTCCACATTGGTTCCGACACGCACAATCAATTATTCATTCCGCAATCATTACAATATCCACATCTAGGTCTCCATTACCAAGACATCAACCGCGACCAGAACGACCTGACATATTCTCCAAAGCCTACCATTGCGGACAACAAAGAGACCTAACTACCGATAGTAGTGAGGGCTATCGGATCGGAACTAAAGCGAGTGGGTGGACCCCGAGGAGCACGGGCGTTGAGCTATCGATATGCGGGGCCGGGTTGATGGCCCGAGCTGAAACATTACCAGCGCTTCGATATTGTGTTAGCATATTAATGTCGCTCATGTTTGCGTTGCGTTAGTGTAGTTTTTTTATGGAGGAATATTAAAAATATTAATAGGAAATGTAAAAAAAAAAAAAAAGTGTAGAAATAAATTAATTGGTTCGACAAATAAATAATAAAACAATAATTCTGTATGAAGCTTTGCTTTTTTATGTCTTTCATGAATTCGTCAATTATGAATTCCACTATGAAGTATATGCTTGCTTTCAAAGGGATTCATAATTATGTGAGCATCCGCCGGCATACCCAGGTGTGCACGCAGGCAAATATCAGACACGTTCCAGATTAGTTTCCGCAATATTGCAAGGTGTAAATTACGGGGAATATTAAAGATCCTGCCCAACCCTCCACTCCGGGCGCAGTTGTATCCGCAACTGTGGGCAAGAATAGACCTACTGCCACCATTAGAGGCTATAACCGGACTCGCAACAAAGAGTGCGAGCGTGATACTTCCACTAAGCGCGCGCAAGAGCAGCCATCTGGCGTTATCATGTACGTAACCTTTTAGGCAGACACATGTATACACAGACAAAGACACATGAACATGTACACACACGGGCAAAGACACAGATGCAGATACAAAGACAGAGACATAGACACACACACACACTGGTAGACATAGACACACACTGGTAGACATAGACACACACACACACACACACACACACACACACACACACACACACACACACACACACACACACACAAAACGCCCCCACCCCCTCACGCCTGATCGATCTAATGACCACCTGCAAAATTACCTGATTAAGTCCTGCTGGGGAAAAAGGCTCAGAATACCGACGGGGGAAAGCGAGCTTCGCGTGCGGACTAATATGGCGACTTCGCCACGCTTAAAACGGCGACAATGGCCATCTGATAAGGCGCTGATCGCATTAGCTGAATTGTCAGCGGAGTTTAATTAACGCCCGACGTGACGACGCCACCCAAGAGGTAGCCCGCGCGCCCTGGGGGATCGAGGGGGAGGTCACGTGACGGCCAACAAATGACCGCGAGGACGTCGACACGGCCAGGTCGATACTGGCAGCTCGACACTCAATTCCCTGTCGTGCCGTATAACGAACGCCGCATAGCCACGGCAGGTTCTATCTGCTTTATCCGAAGAGTAGGAAGATATGCCCGTGTTTGTACAGCGCAACCCCATAGTCCGAGTAAGATGTTCAGTGAAGGAGGGGTAGGGGTAAGGGGACAAGGGTAGGGGTAACTGTAGGGGGTTGGGGTAAGGGTGAGTGTGGGACAGGGATAAGGTAACCGCCGGACAGCTTCGATTCACACGCATCCATGAAGGCGTCGGGACAAAGAGCTGAACAACGGCAGCCGCAGTGCGCACAGGTTTCTATATTTACCGAGCTAAAGCCATAAACAACTTGAAAAGCAAGAGCTTGCATGGCCGGCGGAGAGGGAACGGGGGAGGGGCTTAAGAGACTTGTTGAAACATGTACAGAAAAAAGAGCTGGTTAATGGCAGACGACCACCGAGGCACCTGATGTACGTGCAGTTAAATTCACAGCGTATTAGTAGCAAGATTTCTGGAGGCAATTATGTCAACGCATGCAAAGCACTCCGATCCAAGACCTTCAGAGCAATAAGGATCTCCTAACTGCCAGTTACAAAGGCAGGAATATACCCCTATCACACCAACAACACCGATTTGTCAAAAATAACGCTCAGATAAACTAATTCCTTGAATAATAACATGACACCAAACACGGCAAAAGAGCAACATATGAGACATACACAAGACTCAGACAGACAGCCAGAAGGAGAGAATTACGAACAATTCCCATGCAGAGAAAGGCCATTAAGAGCGCCGCCAGCAGCACGAAGGAGAAATCCCAGCACCATCTACGCGGGGTAACCTTAGCAAGTTAACACACTCACACACAGGCGGTCATTACATTCCACCTCCAGAAGGGAGAGGGAAGTGCGGCTACGAGTATATATTCCCCGGATACGTGTACTTTCAGCAGGTAATATCATGCAATTTGGATATATTAGGACTTCCGCCACCCCCGTATGGTTGTTCCGTGATGGGCGACGGGGCGAGGGCGGCAGTACCAGCTACTCCGAGCCCCGAATTCGGACGTCTTCGTACACCGCCGCGACCCTCGAGGAGTACTGTGACACGCGAGGAGACGCGACTCATCTTCCGCCGAGGGGGCTCGGGACATGCTCGTGTATTCTGCCTTCTTCCTTCGTTCTTCCTTTGTCATGCATGTATAGGGCAGAGGGAAAGGTAAGCAGTGATGATACGAGAATACATAAGAAAAATTGAGAAAGAAATGGCAAGATGAGACAAAATATGAGAAAAAAAACAGATACAAAGAGACACATCCATATAGCATATATATGTATATACATACATACATAGATAATATGTATGTGTGTATATGTATGTATGTATATATATATATATATATATATATATATATATATATATATTTGTACTTGCGTCTTAGAACATACCATACGCCATATATATATATATATATATATATATATATATATATATATAAAACAGAGAAAGAGAGAGAGAGTTCTTTGAGTCCTAAGAGTCTAGAAATCGTCTCTCACTAATGTATTACTCAATCAAAGAAAACGTTTTCAGTGAACTCGTATTTCTTGGCATCAGACAAACATTTTCTTTCTCGGAAACCCTTTATCCTGTGTATGAGTGGTTATCCCTTCGTGTCTTCTCGCATCCTTTTTAATCCTCAAGGTGCGGCGGCGCTGGGAATGAGCTGTCTTTACTTCAGGCACTTGTATCTACACTATATATATATGTGTGTGTGTGTGTGTGTGTGTGTGTGTGTGTGTGTGTGAGTGAGTGAGTGAGTGAGTGAGTGAGTGAGTGAGTGAGTGAGTGAGTGAGTGAGTGAGTGAGTGAGTGAGTGAGTGAGTGAGTGAGTGAGTGAGTGAGTGAGTGTGTGTGTGAGTGCGCGCGCGCGTGTGTGTGCGTTTGCTTTTTAGCTTGTATACACCCGCATAAGTGTAAGCAATCTGTCAATCAATCTCCAGTTTTTTACAGTCAGATAACAGAGTTAATAAATCTACATACATACCCATCAAACCTGTTGACAGAGGGCTCAGCTACCAAAATATACAATTATACACAAACTCAAACAATCGATGGTGGCAAACGATGGGTTATCAAAGGCCAAATCTTTACAGGAGCAATGAACATAAAACTCATTATACTATGCAAATTATCGCATGAATACACATAATCCACATAATGAGAAAATGTAGATGCGTTACCGGGCCGGGCAAACAAATAAAGTAAATCACGGAAACTAATATTATAGTAATGATAATGATGATGATGATGCTAATGACGATGGCAGGATGGAATGAAATAATGAAAAGAACTTTGGATGAAAGTAGGGAAAGAGAGGAGTAAGGAAGGCCATTGAAGACGGGTATACGTAATTAATGGAAGAAACCAAAATAAAAAAAAGTAAAGAAATAAAGCAGGTGCAGAAAGAAAAAAAAAAGGAAGAAAACAATTAAGCAAACTAACAAGCCTATAAATAAGCGATCAGAAGAAAGAAACAAAGAAAGAAAGAGAACAAGGAGGAAACCTTTTTCGCATGTGCAGACTTCCAATGGATTTAAAATTCCCGACAACAACGTCAATAAACGTCATCAGAAATTCTCTCAAAAACATCGGACTCACGAAAACGATCCAGTAAATACAAGTAAATGATTCCCGATTCCAGAAAACCTGACGTAAAAAAATATACTCATGTAATTCCAGGATAACTGAGACACGCTATCTATGGGTAACGATTCATCGCAATGTATTTTGGTTGGAATCGCAGTAATGGTGGTGGTGGTGGTGGTGGTGGTGGTGGTGGTGGTGATTTTGGTGGTGGTAGTAGCGGTAATGGTGTTGGTGGCAGGAGTGGGTTTGTTGCTGCTGTTGTTCTTGGTAGTGGTGATGATGATTATAATGATAATGATGATGGTGATGGCAATATCTTATTCAAGAATAATAATTACCATGAAGGTCATGATTGTGATCAAGTTTAATAGTATTCATATAAAAAAACTACTAAAGCAGAAAATGGTATTTTCTTCTCGGCCACATTTTGTGACACTGCTGCAAACAAGGTTTCTTTACACAGGTATAACCACTCTATTTTGATGAAAATCCTAGTTGGCAACTTAAGACCTGAGCTCTGCCTCACCATTTTTTTCACTGCAAATATTTTTTTTTTTTCGTTTTCTATCATTTTTTCACCACTGTTATTGAAATATTTTCATGGAAAATACAATTATAATTATTTGTATAATTCACCAGATATTATTATACTTACCAGAAGTAAAACCAAAATTCCCCTTTTATTTATGGTAACTATGAATTCCTTACCATTAACAGCCGCAAACTACTCTTGGGAAACAGTCAAGTCTCATTTTGGGGTCAAATGGCTATGTGGAAGTGGAGCTACCTGGTTATACGTACCTTGGTTGCAACACTCACCTTTTGCAATAATGTTCACGAAGTGCTTCTGAATATGTGTATAATGTTTACCCTTGACCTTTACCCCATGCCACAGTGCAATGGCAATAGTGTGCATCTAATTTTTGAAATTGACGACTGACTGGAATATCAATGTTCATGTTTTCCCCTTCATAAAACGTTCCTGCTGTAATAGAATTTGCTGCGTCAAACAGTTAGTCGATGTTTTTTCTCGACTTGATAAAAAGCGTTTCTCACTGATCACCATTTCAACTCCACACTTCCTTTGCTTTAAAGTTTGCTCATCAATAATACAAAAGTTCTTTTTCATAATGATCTACACGAGAAAATAGCTGATTTTTTCTTCTTTAATCAAGTAAAACTGGAATATAACTAATCGCATAATTAAGAATTCATTTTCTCCGGAATTTCCGACATCCTTTCAGTGAAGTATTAATGAATGATAATCCTTCATTCAAAACTCTGAATAAAGGCAGAGCACGTGAGCGGCCGCAGAGTAATCACCATGAATGAATAACATTATCTATTCCCGGTTTATCCGCCCTTCTTCCACCCGGTTCAATATTTCAGCGACTCGCAACTTGGCACACATGCAAAGTTAAAATACTCGTTCTCTATGACTACGAACGCCTCCTCCTTCCCGGTACCTAACGCGACCTCTCGTGCCCACCGACTCTTTCATCCTCCTCTTCCCCAAACACTTACACACAAAACTCATTACCTACACGCTGGAGATCATTTCATGCGCTGCACACTCCATCTCGCTTCCCTTCGGATCCTGAATAATGCAGTTATGACAAAAGAAGTATGCTAGTTAAACATATTAATTCATCTAGACGGAGACGGAGATATAACCATCTTATCTCACCTGTTGTTGACTCTTGAATAAAGCAGTAGTAACAAAAAGTGTATCTATTAAATATATGTATCCCTTAAATATATTGATGAATACAGACGGTGAAGCAGGGATTAGCAACATATGTCACTTCCGTTCGAACCTTGAATAACGCAGTAATGACGAAGAGTATGACAGTCAAATACATGGATAAACTAATTACATCCATTAACATACGGAGATATAAGCATCATACCCTCACTATCCTTCGACGCAACGCAGTGATAACCATAAAAAAGTAAGCCAATTAAAGATACACATCAAGCATAGGCATCAACCCAAATGAGACGGAGATATAACCATCGTACGTCACTTCCCTTTGACTGTTGAATAATGATAATCAAATGAAAACAAATAAAAATACACATATAATATAACCTATCCATTAATCCGAACGGCGGCGAGATATAACCATCCTACGTCGCCCAATCTCGCGCTCCCACACCATCCCTCTATTAGGTCGTGTGTATTCCCTCTCACGTTGGGATCAGGTGTAATGAAGACGTTGATCCCGGCGAGAGGAAGGGAAGCAAGCATGGATAATGTATGAGTTGTGGCACCCCTGATGTAACCGAAATCTGTTGGGGAATATTCAGCGCTGCATTAATGCGTTGGGGTGGGGGCGTGTTTCCTCAAGTATGCCTTTTTTTATTTCATTAAGTCAATAATTTGACAGCAACTTTATTACCTGGACTAATAATGTTGGGAGGGATACATTAGGACGTGGGTATATTTTGATTTGGAAATCATGAATGCATTATCTAATGAGCTAATCATGATAAGTATTTCTGATACTGCAACATTTACTGGCACATAGAGGATTATCCCCCGTCATTTCCAATTGCATACACAAAGTATTGTGTTCCAAAGATATCCACTATTAAAAAGAAAATAGAGAAAAAATAACTAAACTCAATTTACTAATACAATTCCCTTGTATAGATATAATAAAAACTAACATATTCTATATCTTCTTTCATGACATGAACCACACGCTACGAAATTTACAATTAATACGAGACTCAATCTGACTGATGAAAACTTCTTCTGAGAGTTCCCTGTGATGACTAGTTAATCGAAGTGCTTAACGCTACGGCATAGGTCGTAGCTTTAGCTTCATAGGCTAGCACTACGCAATAACTATTAAGCGATAATATGCGATCTGGGGAGTGTGAAGGCCGTCACGTTAAGTTAGG
>NC_061842.1:16355890-16358390 GCF_019202785.1 Penaeus chinensis
AAATCTCCAGGCGACCAGTGTGATCTTGGCCAGGCGTGAGTCATGGCGACGAGAGAGTCAACGTTGCAGGCGCTCTTACCCGTCAGACTTGCCTGCGTTACGACACAATCGCATGCCACACACACTCGCAAGCCTCGCCACACTACGCTCCTCGTCTGCCTCTCGTTCTGGGATCGTCCGGCGCTAACTTTGTCGCGGAGGTAATGCCGCGTCACGGGACCTTTCGGTGTCATCGCCGTCTCTGATGTTGCCATCGTAATCGGGGGAATCGGAATCGCCATGTTATGTTGACTTAAAAAAAAAAAAAAAAAAAAAAAAAAAAAAATCTTCAAATGTCCGTCTACTCTCATTGGTCCTATCCTTGATCTCTCTTGGGACGCTGTTAAAATGGCCTGCTTTCTCTCTCTCTCTATCTCTCTCACTCACTCTCTCTCTCTCTCTCTCTCTCTCTCTCTCTCTCTCTCTCTCTCTCTCTCTCTCTCTCTCTCTCTCTCTCTCTCTCTCTCTCTCTCTCTCTTTCCCTCTCTCTCTTTTTCTCTCTCTCTCACTCTTTCCTTATCTCCTTCTCCCTTTTCTTTTATCTTTCTCCCTTCCTTTCTCTCCTCCTTCCTTTCCTCCTCTCCTTCTTCCTTTCCTTCTCCCCTTCTCCTTTTCCTTCTCTCCTTCTTCCTTTCCTTCTCTCCTTCTTCCTTTCCTTCTCTCCGTCTCCCTTTCCTTCTCTCCTTCTTCCTTTCCTTCTCTCCTTCTTCCTTCCCTTCTCTCCTTCTTCCTTTCCTTCTCTCCGTCTCCCTTTCCTTCTCTCCTTCTTCCTTTCCTTCTCTCCGTCTCCCTTTCCTTCTCTCCTTCTACGCCTCTCCCTCCCCCTCCTTTTCTCCCTCTTCCTTTCCTTCTCCCCCTCTCACTTTCATCATCATCATCTAACTCTCCAAGACATTCCCCTAAATCTCTTCTTCCTCCGCCTTCTTCTTATTCCTCTTTATCGCATTTGCTATCATCTAACCGCATCATTTCCCTGTTAAGCTCGTTCACCTCTCTCTCTCTCTTGTCTCGCGGTTTATCCCTCTTTATTTCCTCTCCACGTTTTTTTTTATTTTCCTTTATGTATATTTTGCACCTCTCTCTCCTCTCCCTCTGTTTATCTCACCCTACTTCTCTCCCTCGTTTGCATCCTCTACCTATCGTTTTCCCCGCTATCCCCCTTTGTTTCTCTCGTCGCTTACATCACACATCTCTATATATCTCCGTTATCTCATCTCTTCCCTGCTTATTCCTCTTCATCTGACTTACACTGCATTACACTCTTCTCCCTCTGCCTTCTCCCTCTCCATTTCCCCTTCGCGCCTGCATCACAACCCATCTTTCTTCCCTCTTCTATCTATCACTCCCTAGTGTCTTCTTTCTCTCTTCCTCTCTTAATTAATTTTCCTCTTCTCAGCTGATCCCTATCCTTTTACCAGTATCTTTCTCTCTACCTTTCCCTCTCTCTTTCTCCCCTGTTTGTCACTCTCTATTTCCGTCCCTCTTGCTTCCCTGTTTGTTTATTCCTCTCTTTTATCCTGTCGCTACTGTTTATCTTAGTCCATTTTTTTATACAAGCTTACATTATACCTCTCTCTTACCCTGCTACATTCCTCTCTATTTCCCCTCGACGCTTGCATCACACCTAGTTCTTCTTCCATTTCTCTCTTCTCTTTTTATCCCTCTCCACTTTACATATACCCTTCATTACATCCCTCTTCTCTTCTTCCACCTATTCCTCTCCTCTTCCTCTACCTATCCCTCTCCTCTTTCTCTACCTATCACTCTCCATTTTCCCTCGCCGCTTGCATCACAGCCCCTCTCTCTCCCCTCTCTCCCCGTCTTATCCCAACGTGATGCAAGTATGACGAGGGTCAGACTCATGGGATGTAAGGCCACGTCTCCTCCAAGTCTCCTCTCAAAACTTTTAAAACTCCACCAAAAATCTCTCGAATTTCTTTGGTCGTCGGCGGAGAGGAGAATCGTTAGTCTGTCGATGGGGTAATTTTCTTTTTTTTTTCTTTTTTGTGTATGTGTGCTGCTGTTGTTACATACTTGTACCGTTATGGCGCTGCAGTCTTCTACACATCCGCCGGCATTCCTGCGTTTTTATCTATCGCATTCAGTGCTGCATCATCAGTATCATTACAACTCTTACCAGCACCACCGCTACCACCGTCAATATTACCACACCTCAACCACTAACCACCATCACCACACCTGTCGCACCAAACCAATCACAACACCTATACCAACACCGCCAGCACCATCACCACATCCCTGCAACCATCGCCACTGCAAAAAACCCTCCACTAACACTACTAACACCATACCTCTCCACCAGTACCACCATTGCCACCATAATACCGCCACAACACCCACACCACCACTACTACTTCAACAACACTAATATTATTACTGTAACGAATCCTACAGCTGCTAAAATATTGCATTTCTATTCATATTCATTACCACTCTCTGT
>NC_061842.1:16368390-16373390 GCF_019202785.1 Penaeus chinensis
TTGTGCGACCATATCATACAGATTCTGTCCCATCTATCGAGGGGCTATCCATATCTTTTTGTTCCATTCGTCCTCCACTTGGCAGAGGCGGTTGCCAAATGTGCCATGGGAAAATGTGCAAAAATGACACCTGAATACTTCACAGGGTCTCGGCCGTTTCCCTTAGCGATGGTAATGGTAAGCACGTCATAATCCTCCGTTTATGGCGCTCCTTCCTCCTTAAGCTCTTTGCCGGGTTGGGAAATAAAAAGAGAAGACAAAAAAAAGGAAAAAAACAACAACACAGAAACAAACAGAAAACAAGAAACAAACAAATAAAAAATTTACGAAAAAAAAACCCCAAGACGTTCAAACTTCAACAAAACACAAATTAGACCTAAAAAATGATAATAATTTCCTCCCCTCCGCATATGAATCTAAGCCTTCGATATTTCCGAAACCAAAACTCTCCCTCTCACGGCTGCGACAGTTGTACCCAGCCACTCAATTAGAAACATTTCCCAGGTTTACAATGACGTACGCTGCTCCGGTCCGTGTTTAATGCCGAGGCTCACTATCGTGTTCGTTGCGCCGCGGAGGAGGTTAGGGGGGGGGGGGGTAAGGACGCGACTCCATATCTATGGGTGATTCTTGGGGATGGGATAGAAGGGAGAAGGGGGGACGGTGAAGAGAGGAGGAGAGGAGGATGGTGAAAAGGGGAGAAGAGGAGGATGGAGAAGAAGGGAAAAAGGGAGGATGGTCAAGAAGGGAGAAAGGGAGGATGGTCAAGAGAGGAGGAAAGCGATGAAGGAAGACGGGGGCGATGGCAAAAAAGGGAGACAGGGAAGTGAGAGGATAGCAAAGAAGGGAGATGGGGAAGAAGGTGATGAAGGGAGATGGTAAGATGGTGATCAAAGGAAAAAGGAAGGATGCTGAAAGAAGGAGAAGGGGAGGATGGCGAAGACGGAAGGGGGAGAGGGCGAAGAATCCCGGTGAGGACGGAGCAGGGAGAAAGGGATGGCTGGCGAACAGCGAAGCAGGCGAGAGCCTCTTGACGAATAGAGAAACGAGCAAATGAAGCACTAATGCCCTTCCGAGCTGTAAACCTCTCGCAAATCTCTCTCCTCCGCAGCCGCTCTCAGACGCCGCAGCCACATGATTCACGGCCGTAAATCAGCGGCAGAGGAAAGCGATTTAAATAACAATCAAATTCTCGTTCCTTTGACGCTCGGCCCATAAAACAGGACGTCATCATCTGCTGCAACAAGAACTCTGCGGCGTCGGACTCCGGGAGGGGGGAAGGGGGAACAGGGGGGGAGGGGGAGGGGAGAAAGAGGCAAAGGGGGAAAAGGGGAGAGGGGGAGGGGAGAAAGAGGCAAAGGGGGGAAGGGGGAGAGGGGGAGGGGAGAAAGAGGCAAAGGGGGAAGGGGGAGAGGGGGAGGGGAGAAAGATGCAAAGGGGGAAATGGGGAGAGGGGGAGGGGGAGGGGAGAAAGAGGCAAAGAGGCAAAGGGGGAAAGGGGGAGAGGGGGAGGGGAGAAAGAGGCAAAGGGGAGAGGGAAGAGGGAGGGGGAGTGATGATGGAAGGCTGTTGGAAGCATCTCCAGACCTTGGATGTCTTCTGGGAAAAAAAATCGAAAAAAGACAAAGGGAAAAATGAAAAAAGGAAAACAATATATAAACGGACAGACGTGGCGCCACGAGTGGAGTCCTGCCATGGAAGGAGGGTATGTGGAGGGGGGGGGGGTGCAGCAAGAAAAGGAGGGAAGGGAAATTGCCGGAACTCCAGCCCGGAGCCCGAAGTCGGTCTGAGGAACCATACCAGCTTTAATTAGGGTCTCCGACCGGAACCAATATGGAATGCTCCGCCCCTTTTCCGTCTTGGAGTGCTATGGCCGAGTTTTTATCCTCTGTCCCCCGGCTTGCTTGGACTCAGAGCAGGGGACGGCGAAGAAGGAGGGGAGAAGGAGAAGGAGAAGGAGAAGGAGAAAGGGTGGGGGTAGGAGAGAGGAGGAGGAGGAAGAAGAGAGGAGGAGGAGGAGGAGGAGGAGGAGGAGGAGGAGGAAGGAGAGGGGAGAAAGAACGGGAGGAGAGAGAGAGAGAGAGAGAGAGAGAGAGAGAGAGAGAGAGAGAGAGAGAGAGAGAGAGAGAGAGAGAGAGAGAGAGAGAGAGAGAGAGAGAGAGCGTGAGAGAGAGAGATAGAACGTGAAAGAGAGAGAAAGAGAGAGAGAGAGAGAGAGAGAGAGAGAGAGAGAGAGAGAGAGAGAGAGAGAGAGAGAGAGAGAGAGAGAGAGAGAGAGAGCGAGAGAGCGAGCGAAAGAAAGCGATAGAGTAAGAAAAAAATAAAAAAACACCAGATAAAAAGGTCTTCACAAAAGGTCCCTCTAAGAAACCCTCCCGCGTCCGTCACCATGAGCTGGTCGCCTAACCCTTTCTAGAAGGTAAGAACCCTTAATGGCTAGTCGTTCCATCAGGCCTAGAGCGACCTGAAAGATTGATAAAGGGATAGAGAGAGAAAGGGAGGAAAAAAATAGAGGGTCTTTAGCCTGGGTAGGAGATTTACGGGACACGAGGTTATACATACCGCTGTCGATTTCTTGAGACGATCGCATGAGAATGTGTGGGTCACGTGACAAGGATATATAACAGATTTCGAAATCATTATATTGGACACATACATGGTAACCCTTAGATCCAGATACCAACACTCTGGACAACAGTGGCTCAAGGAAAGTCAGGGTGGTACAAGCCTAGCAAAGGGTGAACACCACTGACAAAGAACGGTTCGGGAATGGTTCAGGGAGAGAACGGCTAAGAGTGCTTCAAGAAAGACTGGCGCAGGGACATAATCACTGGTAAAGACTGATCCAAGAGAGACCCAGAGAAAGAAACAACGCCAAAGAATGGTTCAAAAATAGCTCAGCGAAAGAGCCACCAGCATGAGCGGTTCAAGCATGGGAAAGGGTGAAAAACGCAGACTCAAAGAGTAGTTCAAGAGTAGTAGGGAGTAAATCACCGGCAAAATGGTTAAAAAATGTCTCAGAAATTGGAGCAAAAAACTAGCACAAAGTGGTTCAAGAGTAGCACAGCGAGAGAGGCATCGGCAGAGCGGAGAGAACCGGCGACGCCCCAGAGACCCCGCACGCGTCGCCGCCGCAACTTTCATCACATGATGGACAACCTTTAATCAGATTCTCCAGTATTGGCACGCATTTTGCGGCACTCGACGGAATTGAATTAACGTTTTCTTGCTTCGGAAAACTTTCGGCTTTCGCTATCGCTTAGTTAAAAAAAACGAGACGCAAAGGACGAATGCAATATTTTTTTCTCATAAAGATAAATACGAAGAAATGTACTGTTATTTGCTGAAGCGCAGCAAGAGCCGCAGCGCCAAGGCGGTGTGGACTGATGTGGTATCGTGCCCTTGCTTGATAATCATCATTTAAACAAACACTCATTTCTGAATTCTGAAAACAATATCTATTTATCTACCACTGTATCTAATTCATATACACATTATTCATCCAAACATAAATACTGAAAGATAATACACTCATTAAACATCGCCAATTCAATGATTAAGTAATCTCTTGAGCAGTCATTTTTTTTTTTTTTTTTTTTTTTTTTTTTTTTTTTTTTTACGTTTCTCGCACGCCGCAGGCTGTCGAATTGACAAAAAAAAGAAGAAAAATCTGTTGAAAAACGGCGCAGTTGCAGTTCTTAATTGGATTAGATTTTGATTCCGATTTATACGTCTGCTGGATTTTTTCCCCACTTTCTCTGTTCTTGCACTTCGTCTCCGCTTCCGCACGGGCAATAAAACTGACAAACTGCAGGACAGATGAGCCTGTCAGACGTCCTTCCTGCTCCTTCCCTTCGCAAAAGTCCGTGAGTCAGCATCTGCACGGCATATTATTACAACGCCTTCCAGTGATACGTCAGCCTGGAAGGAGATTTCCCCGGCACATATGTTACGCTCTCAACGACAGATCCAGCGCCTCGCCCGGGGTTCTCATGCCTCATACGGACGAGGCTTGGCCAACGAGACAAACCACGTGTGTATACTTACTTACACATACATGCATATTTACATTGGCACAGACATACTTACACATACACACACAGACACACACACACACACACACACACACACACACACACACACACACACACACACACACGCACGCACGCAGCCACACACGCACGCACACGCGCGCGCGCGCCCATAAGCACACAAACACACAGTGACTCCTTAGAAGCGGCTACTACGGCCTCAAGTGGAGAAAACACGGATCTATTCATGGGCACATTTTGAACGTGGAACAGCACATGATTACACAACATACTAGAGGACGAAATGCAGCATCCATTAACATGATACACAACACAACATAAAACTACGCCCCCATCAGCCGTTCAAACAGGCCAGATGAAAAAGCTCAGCGTCCATAAACAGACCGTAACCCAGTCGGAGATTCAGCATTAGCAAACACATTGCATAATTCAGATAAGAAGCACGGCCTCCACGAAGCAAAATCACACTCTCCAACACGCGGAATAAAGCATCAAACCAGCATACTCCGCCGAGGCAAAAAATCGATATGTGAAAAGTGCAGCTAAACTTTTAGAATTCCTGGCCACTCGACGGGGAGGAGCCGAGTTTATGCCTGGTAATTACGGCGTGTATTGCCGACAGACGCGAGGAAATGAATCTCGATCTATCCGGGTTTCTTTGCCTCTCACATGACAGCCTTGTCGAGGGAGCATAAAGAGAGGAAACATTAGGCAGAATTGATATAGACGCCCATAATACACACACACACACACACACACACACACACACACACACACACACACACACACACACACACACACACACACACAATATATATATATAGAAGTGTAGTGGTAGTCTCTTTGCATTAAACATGTAAGGTTAGGAACAGATACGAGTCAGTTATAGTCAGTAAATCTGTCTGGCAGTAAAGTGAATCTTGAATATAAAGGAGAACTTAAAAGCAC
>NC_061842.1:16380890-16388390 GCF_019202785.1 Penaeus chinensis
CCGCGGCATTTTCGTCGTCATACTGCGTGAATAAAGTGGCATTTCACGCAAGTTATCCCTTCAAATCTGGAGTAATTGCTTTATTTAAGTATAATACCCACAGTCGTGTCGTTCAGATTGGAATCACGCACGCGGGTGAAACGTCCTTGGGATGGGGGGTGACGAGGGAGGGGTATAGGAGGATGAGGGAGGGGGAGAGGGGGAGGGAGGAGGAGAAGGAGAGAGAGGGGAAGGGGTGAGAGTGAGGGGAAAGGAGAGATAGAGGGACGGGGGAGGAGGGGAAGAGCGTGGGAGAGGGAGAGGAAGAGAGAGAGAGAGAGAGAAGTCCGCTGGGGCGGAGGAGGTAGGAGAGATAGACAGACAGAAAGATATACAGATAAACAAACCGATAGATAGAAAGAAACCGAGAAGAGAAGAGAAGAAAAGGGAAAAGAAAACAAAAGAGGATGAGACGTCCTTTGGGAGGGAGGGTAGAGGGAAGAATAGAGAGGGAAGAGATGGAGGGAGAGGAGGAGGGGAAAGTGGGGGGGAAGGGAGAAGATGAAGAGAAGTAGAAAGAAAAGCGGGATGGGTTAGGGAAGGTAGGAGACACAGAAAACATAGAAAATACGTAGATAAACAAACATAAATAAAGAAGAGAAGAAAAAAAATATAGAAGAGACGAGGCGAGAATTGCAGAGAGAGAGAGAGAGAGAGAGAGAGAGAGAGAGAGAGAGAGAGAGAGAGAGAGAGAGAGAGAGAGAGAGAGAGAGAGAGCGAGAGAGAGAGAGAGAGAGAGAGAGAGAGAGAGAGAGAGAGAGAGAGAGAGAGAGAGAGAGAGAGAGAGAAATAGAAGAGACGAGGCGAGAATTGCAGAGAGAGAGAGAGAGAGAGAGAGAGAGAGAGAGAGAGAGAGAGAGAGAGAGAGAGAGAGAGAGAGAGAGAGAGAGAGAGAGAGAGAGAGAGCGAGAGAGAGCGAGAGAGAGCGAGAGAGAGAGAGAGAGAGAGAGAGAGAGAGAGAGAGAGAGAGAGAGAGAGAGAGAGAGAGAGAGAGAGAGAGAGAGAGAGAGGAAGAGAGAGAGAGAGAGAGAGAGAGAGAGAGAGAGAGAGAGAGAGAGAGAGAGAGAGAGAGAGAGAGAGAGAGAGAGAGAGAGAGAGAGAGAGAGAGAGAGAGAGAGAGAGAGAGAGAGAGAGAGAGAGAGAAAGAGAAAGAGAGAAAGAGAGAGAGAGAATGAGAGAAAGAGTGACATCGAGAGAAGTACAAGTAGCAAAAAACGAAGCAAAATAACTTCCCCTCGACGCATTTCGGGCGCCACCGCTCCGCCGGGCCGCCGCCTCAACCCGCGGAAAGGCACGCACAAAAAGCCCTTTTCCTCCAAGGGCTTTTTCCTCCGCCTGTCCCTTAATTGTCCAATAACTCTTTCTCAGTCACACTAACCGATACGCAGGTACTTAATATTGACAATTTCTCCCTTTCCTCGAAGGTATTTTCAGAGTTCAATATCAATAAAATGCAGCGGGAAATATGCAAAAACATGCTAATCTTTCTCGTGGAATTCATTTATTTTTACAAGGAAAATACAAAACAAATTGTTTTTATTTATTTATTTGTATCTATTGTGTGTGTGTATGTGTGTGTATGTGTGTGTGTGTGTGTGTGTGTGTCTGTGTGTGTGTGTGTGTGTCTGTGTGTGTGTGTGTGTGTCTGTGTGTGTGTGTGTGTGTGTGTGTGTGTGTGTGTGTGTGTGTGTGTGTGTGTGTGTGTGTGTGTATGTATGTATGTATGTATGTATGTATGTATGTGTGTGTGTGTGTGTGTGTGTGTGTGTGTGTGTGTGTGTGTGTGTGTGTGTGTGTGTGTGTGTGTGTGAGAGAGAGAGAGAGAGAGAGAGAGAGAGAGAGAGAGAGAGAGAGAGAGAGAGAGAGAGAGAGAGAGAGAGAGAGAGCGTAGATCATTTCCCCTCCTCTCAGCACCACATCTCATATAAATCACATGAATCCAACCAAACAAAACATACATTCTTTCACTCGCCATAAATATCGATCATAAACCTGAACACAAAACCTTCATATTAAGAGCCAAAGGTCTGGCTATTCATCTCGGGAGCAGCGGGCGGCGGGCGGGCGGACGGGCGGGCGGGGCGGCGGCGTCATCAGCATGACCTGAGCCTACGTGCGCCCGGGGGAGAAGGGTCGATGTGTAACGAGAGCTGTGACAAAGGGGACGGGATATTCTTGCTGGATAATAGCCGGGGCCTCACCAAGACATGCCGTCCCTCTACGCCTGTGTCTGTTTCTCTCTTATTTTCTCTTATTTTCTAGCTGTGTTATGTGTTCGCTCTCTTTCTTTCCCTTCTGTCTGTCTGTCTTTTTTTTGTTTTATTTTCTTCGTCTGTGTCTTTTCTGTTTCTTTCTTGTTACATTCTTTCTCTCTCCTTTTCCTTCTGTTTTTCTCTCTCTCCTTTCCTTTCCCTCCTCTCTGTTTTTCTGTTCGAGTTGATTGTCTATGTTTGCACAAATGTATGCGTGGATGTACAGCACGTGTGTAAGTGCGTGTAAGTGCATGTAAGTGCGTGTAAGTGCGTGTGTGTGTGTATGTGTGTGTGTGTGTTTCGTGTGTATGTGTATGTGTGTGTGTGTGTTTCGTGTGTATGTGTTTGTGTGTGTCTGTGTCTTGCTTTCCTTCCCCTTCCTCCTTTTTTCTTCACACCCATTCTTTCTTTATCTCTCTTCCTTCCCTTCTTCCTCTCCTTCAGATTCTCCTTCTTCAAAGTCCTCCCTATTCCTCTCGGCGCCTAACCTGGCAGCGCTGTCACTCCGCGCCGAGGCCAATGCCTGTCGTGGTTAACTGACCGTGTTATAACATCCTCCTTGAAGGGGTCGTCTCATCTGCCACGTCCTCCTCTACCCGGCTGCCGGCTAACACGACGCTCCTTAATATCCAACAACACAGAATCTTTACCAATGCTCTCTCCACGTCCTTCTGCAGCCGAGAACAACGTCCAGCTATTCCTCAGCGCGGTTCCCAGTCACCAGGTGCTCCCTAATAAGTCTTAAATAACATGTGTTCCGGCAAAATTCACTTTCCACTCATTTTCACGTCATCTTTCCGGCCGTGTTCGGTTTCAGTTTTCGCAGTTTCTGAACGTCATGGACATGCAGCGGGCGTTGCAACATTACGTGCAACGCTTGACTTACTGCCGTTGTCTAAATTCTGCCGGAATGCCAATGTATATGATAAAGGATACCTAAAAAAATAACTCCGCTAATATATATATATATATATATATATATATATATATATATATATATATATATATATATATATATATGTATATGTGTGTGTGTGTGTGTGTGTGTGTGTGTGTGTGTGTGTGTGTGTGTGTGTGTGTGTGTGTGTGTGTGTGTGTGTGTGTATGTGTGTATATATATAGATATATATATAGATATATATATATATATATATATATATATCTATATCTATATATACATACATACATACATACATACATACATACATACATACATACATACACACACACATACACACACACACACACACACACACACACACACACACACACACACACACACAGGAGTAGGGGAGATAAGTGATAACCCAAACTCTTCTCCGGCACCTTCCTCTCCAGATGCACACCAGACTCTACTAGCCAGGGCGACCATACAACCAAGCAGTTTTCCGTCATGTTCGAGCCGTCACCCTCGAAGCCCTCGTAACTTCCCAGGGCAATAACAGGTACACAAAACTGCCGCTCGTGCAAAAGTTTTCGCCGTTACCTAGTGCCACGGCAGCAGCGCGGAGCAACGAATTAGGATTACGTAACTACTATTCGTATATTATTGCCCTCATAAAAAAATATCCTTAACGACAACGGGATAAGGGAAAACAATCGTTAAAAAAGAAAAAAGAAAATCACTTTGTAGTTATCGTAATGAGAGACAACTCGCCCGCAATAGTATACAGACTTACACCTTCTGCCGATGTATTCTGTCACACTATTTATATATTCAAGACTGGAGCATAGTGTACACATGTACATCCTCTGCGGATATAACACACACACACACACACACACACCTCTATTTAGATATAATTAAACTAATATGCTAGCATTTCACATTACAACAGTTGCTGTCATTTTGGTTTCGTTTAGCTATTATGTCGAGTATTTTTAAACAACGCATCAGATTCCCTACATGACAGGGTCGCATCGACCTATGAGACTACGCGCCCTGGGGGAACACAGTGGAACAGGTCAACTGTCCGATTTTATGACCTTTACTCATCAACTTTCCCGGGGCCGCCAGCAGGGAAAGGTCCGCAGTCAGTCCTCGGTGAAAAGTCAGAATGTGTATTCTAGTCCACTGCCTTGCGTCGAGCCACCCATGTGATGGATTGGTGTCGATTCGTGCCAAATGGCGTAGCATTTAGCAGTTATAAACAGGAAACTAATGTAAAAAAAGGGGGAAATAGACAAACAACATGAAATACAATTAAAACAGCTAACGTGAGCAATCTCAGCAAATTACTGAAGTTCTTTGACAGAGCAACAGCCATGCACGCAATAAAGTGTAAAGAACACATATTTATTCTGATGTAACTTGACTAACTTAATCAAACTCCAGCTAGACGAGAAAACTTTTTAAAAACGTTTTCTTATTTGTATTGCAATATCAAAGGATTGCGAATTACATAATTAAATTGCATAGTGATATTTCCATCGCAAAATAATATTAGACGCTTACTTTCTTCCTAAATACCCCCCCCCCCCAAAAAAAAAAAAAAAAAAAAAAATATATATATATAATAAATAAATACTAAGCTCATTTTACGGAAGAATTAACACGGAAGAAAATCAGCCGAAGATAATAACTGCAATGATCATTAACAAGAGGATTAATTACCTAACTTCCTACCCAGTGTTTTCCCGCTCCTGTGCTTCTACTACATGAAACAATTTTGAAACCTCTTTTTTTTTTTTAGCTTTATGGTCCAATCAAGAAATGTTTACGAAATGCAGCACGTACACTATTCCACATACAGACAAAAAGACAGAACATCCCACGTGCTCACCTTTACAAATCTAATATATGTAAGGATAATTTTCCGTGTGAATGGAGGAAGGGAAAACTGTTCCCCGATTCTGCTCGCAGCCTTAGAGTAAAATAAAATTACCTATAAAATTTCTGAAGCCACATTAACGATAATTTTCCTTGCCCTAGCTATCCCAAGCGCACTGCCAAAACTTCTATTCGCTCTGCTCTGCTCTTTCTGTGTCTGTCTCAGTCTGTCTGTCTGTCTCCCCCGCCCCTCTCTCTCTCTGTCTCTGTCTCTGTCTCTCTCTCTCTTTCTCTCTCCATTTTCCTTTCACACACCGCACGTTATCTTCTTCCACGTATTTTCCATTCCTCACTTCGTGCCCCGATAACCTCGTTTTGCCTTGATTAACTCATGTCTGTTTGTCCCATTGTTTGCCTCTCTCTCTCTCTCTCTCTCTCTCTCTCTCTCTCTCTCTCTCTCTCTCTCTCTCTCTCTCTCTTCTCTTTCTCTTTCTCTTTCTCTTTCTCTTTCTCTCTCTCTCTTTCTCTCTCTCTCTCTCTCTCTCTCTCTCTCTCTCTCTCTCTCTCTCTCTCCTCCTCCCTCCCTCCCTCCCTCCCTCCCTCCCTCCCTCCCTCCCTCCCTCCCTCTCCCTCTCCCTCTCCCTCTCCCTCTCCCTCTCCCTCTCCCTCTCCCTCTCCCTCTCCCTCTCCCTCTCCCTCTCCCTCCCCCTCCCCCTCCCTCTCCCTCTCCCTCTCCCTCTCACACTCTGTGTGTGTGTCTGTTCTGTGAACCTTTCGCGTTTATTCTCTACCTCCTCTTCATTCTCCCTCCCTTTCCACAGACATCAGCAGCAGCAAGCCCCATCATCGAGAAAACAAATCTTTGCGCCTACAGACCGTCACTGCTTTTACTGCCTCTCCTTTCTCCCTTTCCGTTTCTGCTTCATTTCCTTCCTTTTTATTCTTTCCCTCCCCCCCTCTTTTATTTATTTTTTTGGTTCCATTTCTACCCTTCGCCTCTCTTCACCCACATCGTTCCCCTGAGCACTGTAACGTAAATTTCGGTCCCTCCGTCCCTCCCGTCCCACATTTTCCGGCGTCCATCGCTCCCAATGCGTTCGCCCCGAGGCTGGCCCTCTCCTCGCGCCGATCCTATCCCCCTCCTTCGCTCTTCTTCCTTTTAAATCTCCCTGTTCTTTATCGCGTCGTTCAGTCTTCCCTCGTTTCGTTCCTCTCCTTTACGGTATCCTATTCCTTTAAATCTGGATCTTCTCTTCTTCTAAGAGTGAGATAAGAAAGAAAGAAAAAAAAAATCGTAATGGTCCCATAAAGGAACAAAAGGTAGGTGTTCTGAAAGGCGTCATTATTTTCAGTTCATCTACCTCATTTTTGTTACGCAACTCCGCGGATCGTAATAAGCCCTCAATGCAAATGTATTTATAAAGACCCGGATTTATAAAGACCCAAATAATATTTAAGATGGAAAAAAAAAATCCTCAATCTTATCCTTTGTGTTGACTCGACAAACGACGGAGCACAGTATTGGCTAATGAACTTTAACATAAAGTCTGGCCTAATATTTTATGATCAAAGATCGCACACACAAAATCAGACGAGGTTTTCCAGCCGACGTAGGTCTTACAACGGAAAATTCCCTCTCCTCAGTTTTCCCAGCTCAAAAAGACTTAATTGATGCATTAAACTGACTTTCTGGATTTGCTCCTGCACATATCGCATCGATCGCGGGCGCCGGTGAGGTGGAGAAAGCTTCGGAATTCCAGTCGTCTGCAGGAAAGTCGAAGAGATAATCAATTCCAACACCGTTCGTGGTACTGCTGGCACGAGAGATGATTTAACAAGAAGCGCTTATTAAAATGAAATTAATCATAACTTCAGCGTTACCTTTATTTTCCGAACACTCGCATATGAGTTACGAAACGGGATGAAATGCGAGCAGACCCAGATAGTGTGCGGTGGATACAGATTTAATTACCAGTGGGAGATTTGGTCTGAAAAATTAAATGAAATATGGCTTAATGTATCCGCAGAGTTTCGCACATCCTATTCTCCGCAGCGTGGGACGGTACAGCTGTTTCCAGCGTTCATGATCCTCGGCCACACCACGGCTCCTCGCCTGATGCTTTCTCGGAGATTAAGGTGGGCGTGCCCTTCGATCTCGCCTCCTCTCCCTGCAAATGTTCAACATTCACCGGGTCATCCGTCTCGAAGTGGATTCAAGGGGCAGAGCATTTTTTTCTATTTACATGGCCACAAATGCTCTCGAAGCTACCCATTGCCAAGAACATTTCACTCTCCACTTTCTGGATAGTGAGGAAAAGGTTGGCGGAAAAGGAGGCAGACCAAGAGCCTCGCTATTTAGTGGTTGGTCGCCGGCGCTATCTGCAGGAGCCTGAGTGGCGCACCCAAACGCGGTAGTCATTACTCCATGTTTACCTGAAA
>NC_061842.1:16390890-16395890 GCF_019202785.1 Penaeus chinensis
GAGAAAAAGCCAAATGTAGAAACATGGCAGGCTCTAACCGTAGAGTATACCTTTTGAAATGTGAAAACGAAGGAAAAAAGGATTGTACAAATTTAATTTCTATATCAGTTTCTGCGGCAAAGTAAACCATGACAATACACACTCAAACACAAACACAAACACACACACACACATTGAACAAAGAAGCACTAGAGCTCCCTCCTCACTCACTACCCCCCACCCATCCCCCCCTCCTTCCATCAGACCGCCAAGGTGATTACTCACATCATAACGAGAAACATAAAAGGAACGCCTGGAACTCGTTTGAAGACACAAACACACATCCTTCCTTTCCTATTCGCTTCGACCAACGGCCGGAGGCAACCTGGAAGGATCTCAGACAGAGCTTCGTGAAAGGAACTGTTGATATCAGAAGGGGCTTAGTCAGAGGCTTCGGTCCGCGCGATTCTGAAGGCATTGGGGAAGTATGATTGCCGTCGGAGGAGAGCAATAACGGACAATAACAAGCTGTCGGTTATTCATTATTTTTTTTGCAAGAAGTAGAACATCATGTTATACTGTATGCATATATATGTGTGTGTGTACATAGTGTGAGGAAAGGAGTAAAAGTGAGAAAGGACGAATGATACAGGTATAATGGGATGAGTGAATAACGAAAGGAAGAGCGTGAAAAATGAATGAGGAAGAAAAATAGAGAGAGAAAGTGAGAAAGTGTGACTGAGGAAGAGAAAAACAGGTTAAATTAAAGGAAGTGAATGAAAAAAGCGAGAATGAGTGAGAGGGAATCAGCGAGAAAGCGTGAATGAAACAGCGAAAAAAAATGGTTCACAGCAACAAAGAGAAAGAGCAAAGGAAAGAAAGAAACTCAGCAAGACAGTTCAAAGGAGAGACCGAGAGAAAACACGAAACAACAACTGAACGGGAAACAGAAAGGAATTGAGGGCACGAGAAAGAGCGAGGCAGAAGCGGAGACAGAGAGGCCGAGACGCATCGAGAATGCCTATTGACTCTCCCCAAAGCGTATTCCCCTGGAAGCTCCCTGCTCCGGGATCCCCCAAAGCAACACAGGGGATTTCCTACATTTCAACCAAGCTAGACTAATATCAAAATTAAGACACACAAATCGCAATACCATTGATTTTCGATAGCGAGATGAGTTGCGTCTATCTAATGCTGGGTATTCTGGGGACCTGCTAAGACCTTTTCATGGGACGAACATTTTTCAGATATCGATATTTCTGTTTGTTCTTTTCTTTTTACTTTACGCCATGTCTCATAAACTTTGTCCTTGAAGCATGGTGTATTTTTTTTCTTCTCTCTCTCTCTCTCTCTCTCTCTCTCTCTCTCTCTCTCTCTCTCTCTCTCTCTCTCTCTCTCTCTCTCTCTCTCTCTCTCTCTCTCTCTCTCTCTCTCTCTCTTTTCACTCGAGTGTGGCAATTTATTAAAGTCTTTGAGAAGCTACTCGAACATATTCCGGTCAAGTGTCTGATAAAATCCCACGAGACAACCTACGACACGTCCACCTTCGGATCTTCAAAAGAAAATCTTGAAAAGAGAGAGAGAGAGAGAGAGAGAGAGAGAGAGAGAGAGAGAGAGAGAGAGAGAGAGAGAGAGAGAGAGAGAGAGAGAGAGAGAGAGAGAGAGAGAGAGAAACTACCACATCCCCAGCAAACATTCGTCCCTGGATGTTGGGGGGAGGTTGAAAAGAAGGCGTCCCCTTGTATATATGAATAAAATTATGTACAAAACGCCCCATGTGTGTCTCCCATTCACATTCCCGGGCCGCTCTTGCCTCTGCGCCGACGCCCGCCCCGGTCTTATGATAACTCGAGTATTGGTTCAGCGTGTCCTCCTCCTCGTCCTCCCCTCCTCCTCCTCCTCCTCCTCCTCCTCCTCCTCCTCCTCCTCCTCTCCTCCTCCTCCTCCTCCTCCTCCTCCTCCTCCTCCTCCTCCTCCTCCTCCTCCTCCTCCTCCCTCGCCTGTGTGTTTTCCTCAGCACCATCGCAGCTTTTTTTTTTATTATTTATATTGATATTGGAGGTGTATCGTGATTTCTACATGTCAAAAAAAAAAAAAAAAGAAAAAAAAAAAAAAACATGAATAAAAGAGAAATTTCTTGTTGATGTAAAAATAAAATAATATGTGTGCCAAATTTATCCCCGTTTTCCATTGCATTCCGTCCGACTTGGTTTCCATTTTCTTTCTCTGGATCTTTCATTCTCCTCTTGCTCCATCTTCTTCTTCCTTGCCACAGCCTCCATCCATCTCATTTTCCACACATCCTTTTAGTTTTCCTTCAGACTATATATATATATATTGTTTTTTTTTCCTTCTCTCTCACCCGTTCTGTCTGTCTCTCTCTCTCTCTCTCTCTCTCTCTCTCTCTCTCTCTCTCTCTCTCTCTCTCTCTCTCTCTCTCTCTCTCTCTCTCTCTCTCTCTCTCTCTCTCTCCGCTTTTTTACAGTTCTTATTTCTTCCCTTCTCTCTCCCTTGCTAATTTCGTTTTCTGTATTTCCTTAAAGAAGTCTTCAAGTTATCAAATTTTTACTTCCGTTCTCACTCTTCTTTTCTATGCCTTTACTTCTGCCTCTGTGAGTGTATATATGCATGAGTGTGTGTATGTGTTTGCGTGTGCGCCCTGTCTCTGTCTTTCTCTCTTTGTATAACCTTCCTTCTTTCTGTGAAAGTCTGTGCATCCCTCTCCTCCTCTCTCCCTGTCCCTGTTTCTCTCCCTCTTCTTCTCCCTCGCTCTCTGCATCTCTCTATCATTCTCCCTCCCCCCTCCCCCTCCCCCTCGCTCTGTATCTCCGTCTCGGCCCCAGCGCCACTCGCCGCTCTCCCCCCGAGGGCTGCGGCGACTCTAATCTCCTCACACATCTCCACGTCTGCGCGACGCTCCTCCATCCTACTATCTGATTCGGTAATAAACAACACTCGCTCCATTCTCAGTCCTCCTCCCTCCTCTCTCGGCTTCGTCCCGTCTTCCTCTCCTTCCTTGCCTCTATCCTATTCCATTTCATGCTACATTATCCAGCGTCAATGGCATTTATCTAGCTCTTTTCGTCCAGCCAGCGTCTCTCGCTGTATATCGTCTTCGGCGTTCCTAGAAGGACAGTATTTTCCTTCCTAACTGATGACCGACAATCATGCTGTTGACATTGAACCCAAATGTTTATTCTCTTTGGTAAGGAGGAAGAGGAATGCACTCAGAGATTTACTGGGGCCAATCTCCAAAGGTATCTTCCCTTGCGCTCCCCCTCTCCCTCCCTCTCCCTCTCTCTCCCCTTCTCTCTTGGTGTAATTGCTCCTCTCTTTACGTCTCGACCTCTCACACACAAGGTCGAGCTTATGTTTGCATTGCTTGGCCTACGGCGACGCTCCCCTTATAACCAGGTAAATGAACTGCTTGCCATAGCCCTATCACGGCCCCGCTTGCCTTCATTATCTTGCTTGGCAAATATCGCGCGTCTAATTAACTCCAGATAGACTCCTTCCCCTTCGCAAAAAAATAAGAGATAAGAACAAAAGTAAAAAAAGAGAGAAAAAAAGAGAGAGAGAGAGTAAAAAAAAAAGGTAAAAAAAATCGACTTTAGGGGAGAATCTGGACATTTTCCAAATATAAGGAGAATTGTCCGAAACTTTGGGGAGCCTCCGAAGGTTTCAGAGAACACTTATGGAGATTACAACAAATTTCTATAATATGGTCATATCTTGGATTTTATGACTGCGGGTGCGTTTGGTGGGTGCAGCTGAGCTTGCGCTGAAGTGGCCCCTTCAGAATGCGCCCGCGCTGACCAGTGATTCGACACGTATTTAAACCAGTTGGTACACACTACAACTAAACAGAATATACCATGATATTACATAACTGCAGTAAGAATATACCTATGGTACCAATATAGAACAGACTTTTCTAGCGCAAAAAAAAAAAAAAAACGCTCCACAGTTCACTGCATAATGTAACAAAAAACAGAAAATATCAATACCGAGCGGAATATATTAGAGTATACCCTAATATAATATTCACAGGGTCCGTTCCGATATTACGACAGCAACGTTATGAGACTCTAAGTAGCTGAATGAAGATGAAAGACGGGGAATGAGACGCTATGCCACCCTGTTTAGAGCTTAAATTTGCTTGGCGGGATTGACAGGTGAGACGAGACGGTTTACTATATTAATCTAAAGGCAATATACTCCATAATTTCGGTTACCGCTTGGTAGTGGAGGAGGGAGAGTTAAAAAAAGCGATGTTATTGGAATAACAATAATATTAATAATAATAATAATAATAATAATAATAATAAAAACAATAATAACAATAACAATAATACAAATAATGAAAATAACAATAATGATAATAACAATAATAACAATAATAATAATAATAATGAGAATAACAACACTAATAATAATGGTGATAACAATAATGTGTTTCCCCCGAATAAAATTAAAATAATATGTAGAGCAAAAAGTGGAAGAACGAATAGGAAAAGCAGGAGGAGGAGGAGGAGGAGGAGGAGGAGGAGGAGAGGATAATAATGTTGATAATAATGGTGGTGTTGATGATAATGATAGTGATAATGATATTGATATTGTTATTATTATTATCAGTATGATGATGATGATGATTATGGTGATGATGAATGAAAAGGAAGAACAAAAAATAATAAGAAAAGAACGGAGAAGAAAAAAAAATACGACGAAAAAAGAACAAAGAAAAAAGAAACCTCGAAAACAGAAGAAAAAGAAAAAGAAAAAGAAAAAAGAGAAAACGAAAAAAGAAGAAGAAGAAGAAGAAGAAGGAACGAGCGAGGTCAACCGGCACTTAAACTTTCGAAATAAATCATCCAAAATGCAAGACCCAACACGCGAGCAGACGAGCGAAACATCTCGAAACGCCTCGAAACATCTCGAAACATTATTCATATAAAACTGTTCAACCATCTTAACTTCTGATTCGTCGCCCTCCCCCCCCCCACCCCTCCCCCCCAAAAAAA
>NC_061842.1:16415890-16423390 GCF_019202785.1 Penaeus chinensis
GAGAGAGAGAGAGAGAGAGAGAGAGAGAGAGAGAGAGGGAGAGAGGGAAGGAGGGGGAGAGAGAGAGAGAGAGAGAGAGAGAGAGAGAGAGAGAGAGAGAGAGAGAGAGAGAGAGAGAGAGAGAGAGAGAGAGAGAGAGAGAGAGAAAAAGAGGGAGAGGGAGAGGGAGAGGGAGGGAGGGAGGGAGGGAGGGAGGGAGAGAGGGAGAGAGGGAGAGAGGGAAAGAGGGAGAGAGAGAGAGAGAGAGAGAGAGAGAGAGAGAGAGAGAGAGAGAGAGAGAGAGAGAGAGAGAGAGAGAGAGAGAGAGAGAGAGAGGGGGGGGGGGAGGGAGAGGGAGAGGGAGAGGGAGAGAGAGAGAGAGAGAGAGAGAGAGAGAGAGAGAGAGAGAGAGAGAGAGAGAGAGAGAGAGAGAGAGAGAGAGAGAGAGAGAGATGGTAGAAACGTATGCATTTAATAATTCTAAGAAGATATGAATAGCGAGTTCTATTAAAGAAATGATATCAATGCTACAGTTACAGTACTCGAGTTTCCCGATTCAAAAGTTAAGAGACCCGAGTACACGAGTGCAATCAAGGCCATCATATGAAGTTGGGTTAAAAGGCTTCTATATTTTTTATGGAAGAAAGGGGGTTAGAAAACCACGCTATTTCTGTTTGTTTGGTCTAGTATAATCGTGAGTTGCTTTGGCGATGGTTCCAGATCTCTCCTCGAGGAAGACAGCAAGCCTGAATGATATTGAAACGCAATCATAAGCCACATGTAATCTCTAACCCTAATAAAAAGCCATAGCCAGTAAGTATTCGGATATCGACATGAAAAAAAGGAGACTGCATAAAATCCGAGCACCGCACGTGGCCTGAAGAATTCTGAATTAGTTTCCTTGAAGGTCCTGTAATCACGGCTCAGCGAGAAGAGCCAATAAGGGTCATACCGCAAGCCTCGCATGGGTAATACTCGACGTAATTAGGAGCAGTCCAATCCCCGGGCTGGCTCGAGCACAGCGCGCGAACACGTCTCGCTCTAGAAGGACCCTCAGGCCGTCGTAGGATGTGCTCTGACAAGGACTCTCGGGCTCGTGTTCATGGACGGACCCTCGTACTCTTGGGAGAAGCGAAAGCGTGTGGCGAAACGGGAGGGAAATGATGAATAAATAAATAAACAAGTAAATAAAGAAAGAAAAAAAAAAAGAAAGAGGAGAAAATGAGAGAAAATGGAAATGGAAGGAGAGAAATATCTCCTTGGAATACTCCATCGTCGTCTAATTAGACATTCAGCAACATGAAACCATCAAAGAATATAAGCACTTTCACCATGGGTAATCACAAGCCCCCGACGCCGGGAGCACGGCACACACGAAGCGCATGCTTGACAGGTGAACGTAATGAAGCGGAGCACGCGAGTACGCCCTTGAATAGCCTTACCTGAGCCATTAATCACCCTGCGAATGCTGGCGTTTCACGTACCTGGAAAATAGAGAAACAGTCTTAGCATACCTTAGCACGGCGAATGAATGAATAAGCGGCACAGGGTGGGGTTAATGGGACGGTTCGATAGTAGGGAGAGTAGCATGACTGCGGTACAGATGGCGGTCATGGCGGTGCAAATGGTGCCAGAAGGATAACGCTATTTTGTACCATTTTTTTAAAAACCATTATTAGTGTAAACGGGGCCGGAAGGGTGCGTAGAGAGTACAAGCCCATTTAGTAGTGTGTATAAGGGTGACATGGGTGTTTATGATGGATATTAAAAGTGTCGGCAATGACATCACAGAGCACTTTACGGTGTTTGGGGGCCATAATATCCGTACGCTGACAGCACCAACGCCTGCTGGTGAGATAAAGAGTTTGGTGTTGATGACTGGCGGTTTCGGGATAATGGTAGTTGATGGTGAATGATGGCGCCTATTGGACGCTGATGGGTTAGCAAACGACGGTGGCCAGCGCGAGGGAGGCTGCGTGTGCGTGTGTGCGTTTGTGCGTGTGTGTGCGTTTGTGCGTGTGTGTGCGTGTGTGCGTGCGTGCGTGTGTGCGTGAGTTTGTGGGGGGGGGGGGGTTGGGGGGGTGCGTTGAAAAACTGGGGTGTGGTTGATATGATATAAAGGCTGGATGGGGGCGTTCGGGTAGTATGGCGCTGCTGAATGTGCCATGACATATAAAAGAGAGAAGGAGAGAAAGAGAGAAGGAGAGAGAGAGAGAGAGAGAGAGAGAGAGAGAGAGAGAGAGAGAGAGAGAGAGAGAGAGAGAGAGAGAGAGAGAGAGAGAGAGAGAGAGAGAGAGAGAGAGAGAGGAGAGAGAGAGAGAGGGGAGAGAGAGAGAGAGAGAGAGAGATAGGATGTTCGATTTCGCCGTCGGAATTGCCACAGCGAGGCTGCTCCTTGGGTGGAGTGTGAGTGTGTAGCGAGAAAAGAGGAAAATGAGGAAAGAAAAAATAGAGGAAAAAAGGGGGGATATGGACGGATAAAAGAGGGAGGAATAAGAGGGAAAATAAAAAAAAGTAAATGAGGGATGGGTAAGTGGAAGGAGAAAGGAGAGAGGAAAAAGACGAAGGATAAAAGAGGGAGGTGTAAAAGAAAGGGGAGGAATGAGGATGAAGGAGAGAGAGTCAAGGAGGGAGAGGGAACGGAGGGAGAGAAGAGAGGATCAAGGAGGGAAAATTAAAAGGAAGGGATAATGAGGGGGATGATGATGATGATGATGATGATGATGATGATGATGATGATGATGATGATGATGATGATGATGATGATGATATTTATGATGATGATGATGATGATGATGATGATGATGATGATGATGATGATGATGATGATGATGATGATGATGATGATGATGATGATGATGATGATGATGATGGTGGTGATGAAAGCAGCGGCAGGAATGGCAATATAGCAACAACAATAAAGAAACATAAACAAACAGATGGATTAAAATTAATAAAATAACATTCTTTCCAAGAAAAACAACGCACAGTAATAAATGGGAAAAGCTGTGACTATGAATTTAGGACAGGTAGAAAATGTACAGAAAAAACAACGATAATGTTGCCATGCGATGGTGGCTGGCATGGAAAAAATACTGAATCGAGTTTACCTTAAACCGGGAAAAACAGTCTTAGTAGTGTCGTTGATGTTGATCTCATTTTGCTTTAATTAATCGTTTTATATAAGAGCTTCCAAAGAGGTACACTACAACAAATCCCACTCTGAACTCCTACGCAAAAAAAACCTTGACTCGTTTTCACCTCCGTTTTTCAGCCGGTGAATGCAGATTATGTTTTTGCAAGGAACTATCAACTCCTTACAAGGCAGTGCGAGGGCCGAACTTTTCTCCGAGTCCGGAGCCGAACTACAAGGGTCATTAATTCATTAAAAGTAATTTGAGGAGACCGACATGCGCTCCGGCACTACCGCGAGATCTGGGGGAAGGAGGGAAAGGAGGGAGGAGACGAGAGAGAAGGGGGGAGGGAAAGGGAGAGGAGGGGAGAAGAATGGAGGGAAGGGAGAAGGACGGGAAGGGAGAAGAGGAGTAAAAAAACAGGACTGCGAAATTGACTCACGTGGAGGACTTCACTCGTGGAATACAAACCATGGCGACCCTGCAGCTGTGGGGCCTCCGCAGAACCCTCGGGTTTTGCAATAAATTTAAAGGCGTTTTGGGGCTTTCGTTTATAAATATCCTGACTAGACAAAGGTGATATAACCAATGCTCAGCGTGCGTCCTCCCTGGGCGTAAATTACGACGAAAACACTTCCGCAACCTTACCAGTTCAGGTCAGAGGGCGGTGCGAGCTCTGTTTGTGCGTTCTAACCTGTCTGAGCCTAAGGGCGGCCAGTCCCACACTCCTGGAAAATCGCTCCCTCCCCCCATCTAAAGGCTTGTCATCCACAGCAACCGGGATCCTAAGAGAATCCCAGCTCATCCGCATCAAACAATAGGAATGCCCTACCGTGTGATCCTCTCTGTGGAACACCTCCAGCACATCGTATGATCAACTAGGGACTCATTGTGAAAAAGACAAAGCACCAACAATAAACTCCATGTCATCACATCCTTTTAAATACCTCTCTTGAAAGATGGTTATTTAACTAAGAACGACTGACTTAGAGAAAAAGACACATTTAGCATCAATAACCCTCACGCTCCATGGTCAGTATAGTCCGACCTAAAACGCTACCGAAAGCACTTCTTACAGTGACAGTGTTTCCTCTCCTCACAGCCCGGGCGAGGCTCAGTTTTGCATATCTGGCTTATCCTTATCCTTCTCCGTGTCAGCCCTTTCCTTAACCTAATCCTACGTGTACGTGTGGTTTTCCGGGGATTAGCCTGCGGTTCCCTCTGCCTTGCGCGGTTTCTATGGCGCCAAGTAACTCATGTAACTGCGAATTGATTTGCTGACGACAAGTAGTAAATGAAAGAGAGCTGTGACGTAATGGTGCTGCTCTGGCAACGGGACTAAGAGGCGACACATCGGCGGGTTTTCTCTGGTTTGTCATGGGCGGGAGGTGGCTGAGTGAGGATGGATGGATTGGGGACGAAGCTGGTGGATAAATGGACTGATGGATGGATGGATGGATGGATGGATGGATGGATGGATGGATGGATGGATGGATGGATGGATGGATGGATGGATGGATGGATGGATGGATGGATGGATGGATTACTTTAAATCACCATAGATTGACCAAGTTATACTTCTCGTGTGGAATCATAAACTCACACGTCGCCTCGAAGGCCCCTTTTAAGTAGGGGGATACAAACCTCATCGATTACCAATACAATAAAACGTCGGTAATGACAAAATTCAATCATATAATGCTTCCTCTCCACATATCCTGAAGAGGGACGACTGAAGAGCAATAAACTTTTATTATATGTTACGCCATACCAATACCAGTATAAAGGGAAGAATAAAAGTATACTGCAGAGACATAGTGAAAAAAACAACAACATAAGCACGATATCAAATAAACAAACAAGCACACACACAGATGCCTATACATTATTTGTATAGTTATACTTCTGCGCATGCGTGTGTAGAGCCGCGAGTCGTTTCGGCCGAGCCTCTGAGTCCCCGCTCGCAAGACGACCCGGCGCGCGCATGAACCAAGCGTCATAAAGAAAGCAAATGGAAGATCTCTATTGGGGCGGCATCCCCTCGGCGGTTCACAAACAAGAGCATAAATTAGATTCCCGTCGGTAATGGAGCCTCGGCGCCAGACCCGCGCTGCTGCCTGGGTTACCCGCCCGCCCTGTCAACACGGCCGCCATCTCCTCGGCTCACGCTCCTCGCCCTCTGCCTTGCCTCTTTCGCTCGATTCTCGTCTCGGGCTTTGTCTGCCTGGTTGAATCAATGTCTGTTTGTCTGTCTGGTTGCCTGCCTCTCCTTCCCTCTCCTACTCCTCTACCCCCCCCCCCCCTTCTCCTTCTCCCTCTCTCTCTCTCACTCTCTCTCTCTCTCTCTCTCTCTCTCTCTCTCTCTCTCTCTCTCTCTCTCTCTCTCTCTCTCTCTCTCTCCCTCTCTCTCTCTCTCTCTCTCTCTCTCTCTCTCTCTCTCTCTCTCTCTCTCTCTCTCACGCTCTCTCTCACGCTCTCTCTCACGCTCTCTCTCTCTCTCTCTCTCTCTCTCTCTCTCTCTCTCTCTCTCTCTCTCTCTCTCTCTCTCTCTCTCTCCGCTCTCTCTCTCTCTCTCTCTCTCTCTCTCTCTCTCTCTCTCTCTCTCTCTCTCTCTCTCTCTCTCTCTCTCTCTCTCTCTCTCTCTCTCTCTCTCTCTCTCTCTCTCTCTCTCTCTCTCTCTCTCTCTCTCTCTCTCTCTCTCTCTCTCTCTCTCTCTCTCTCTCTCTTCTTTTCTCCCTTTTTTTTTCTCTCTCTTCTTTTATCCCTCTCTCTTTCTCTCTTCTTCTCTTTTTTTCTCTTTTTTTCTTTCCTCTCCCTCTTCCTCTTTCTCTCTTCCTCTCCCTCTTCCCCTTTCTCTTTTCCTCTCTTTGTCTCCGCTTTTCTCTTCCTATCTCTCTCCTCCCTTTCTTCCCGCGGTGTCATATCATGCTCTATCCACGTATCCTTTTCAAAGCTTATTAAATCCGATAGCTTGAAATAACTCACTTAAAATCCGTCAATAAACGGACAACAACCAATTTCTCTTTCATTCTATTTGTTCTTCTTTTGCTACGTCGGCAGAACTCCCCGCTCCGATTTTTCCCTTTCTCCACCATTACTCTCTCCATTATTTGTCTGTCTGAAGTGACTGGACGTATCTCCATTAACGCTATGACTGCCATTACTTACCCCAGGCCACGATAGTGATCCCACTTCCGACGTCGGCCATCAATTGCGACTTTTTTATTGCATCCCACTCTCTCCCACTGAGCGCTGTAATCCACCGCTGTAATCTCTCTCGTACTCGCGAATCGGATGTGTATGTTTACTAATTAAAAGAACGATTATTTAATGTGATGTTGAATGGCAAAAAAAAACACACCCTATCATGTTGATGTAATAAGAATTTTAAAAAAATACAATAAACGACTATGTGTACAATGTTTTTTTTTCTTTCTGTCTGCAATACGCTCTTTATCCTCATCAACGTAACATATACGATGAACGAAAAGGCACTAACTATCATAAAGATAAATTGGCAGAAATGTCCACTAACAGTAGAACAAACCCAATTTGTGGGTATTGAGTTTATCTGCCGTAACCTCGTGCTGAACAACGACATATAAAAACCCTGGTATCTGTTCCTCTCTCTCCTTACTGATATATTCATGAAGAGATTCCCCGCAGGCACTGATCATTTCGCCTTCAAACGCATCAGACGAAGAAAATGAAAGCGGCGATACTCCTTTGATCCTCCCGCTCGATAACAATCCGAGTGCAGGCTAAGAAACACATCATTACTGCTCCCCCTAACAACCAGGCACAAACACGATCGATCGCGCTCGGCCGGCGAAGGGAGGCCTACGCGATGCAGAGCTTCAATCAAATGCGTACACGGAAGGGAAAATCGTGTTTATGTATATGAATAAGTATGTAAATACATATATACGTATATACATACATACACCCACATGCATACAGACTGATAGAGAGAGGGATAAACAGATAAACATACACACACAGACACACACACACACACACACACACACACACACACACACACACACACACACACACACAGATAGAGAGAGATAGAGATAGAGAGAGAGAGAGAGAGAGAGAGAGAGAGAGAGAGAGAGAGAGAGAGAGAGAGAGAGAGAGAGAGAGAGAGAGAGAGAGAGAGAGAGAGAGAACAGGATTACTCATAAAGAATTTCATATCTCCAGACATCCATAGCCCTTTTGCGAGAGACATGAGGGAACAGCCTCCCATCGCCCAAGAGCAGTAATAACATGTTATGCCTTGAGGGCCTTCCCGTCTTAGTCAGGCAGTCTGCATATGCAAAACCGATGGACGGACTTGAGCTCTCTTGATAGGCGGCAGCGTGATCGGCGCCGCAAAACACAAA
>NC_061842.1:16433390-16435890 GCF_019202785.1 Penaeus chinensis
CTCCCTCCATCCCTCCCTATCTCTCTCTGTCTCTCTCTCTCTCTATATATATAAGCTTGTGTGTGTGTGTGTGTGTGTGTGTGTGTGTGTGTGTGTGTGTGTGTGTGTGTGTGTGTGTGTGTGTGTGTGTGAGAGAGAGAGAGAGAGAGAGAGAGAGAGAGAGAGAGAGAGAGAGAGAGAGAGAGAGAGAGAGAGAGAGGGAGAGTGGGTGAGTGAGTGAGTGAGTGAGTGAGTGAGTGAGTGAGTGAGTGAGTGAGTGAGTGAGTGAGTGAGTGAGTGAGTGAGTGATTAAGTGAGTGAGTGAGTGAGGAAGGGAATGAGTCAATGTGTTAGTATGTGTATATGTACATATGTATACATACTGGGTGATATTCTCAAAATTTGATCCCACCCCAGATATCAGAACTACTGAGCCGATTGCGCGTCTTCCCCGCTTTTCTTTCTTCCCTCTTCCTGGTCCTGTTCTTTCGTTGTTCCTCCATCCTGCGCTAACTCACTTGATTGGCAAGAACGTTTCCTGTGATACTGCGAGAAGCCTTTCCAACCTTTAATTTAGGCTTCCATGCGGCCTTTTGAAGTCAGCGCAGAAGATGGGGGAAAGGAAAGTTCCGGATTCCTATTAGAGCGTGAGATCTGAAGAATGTTTTTAAAGAACGATTGTGGAATTTACTAAAAGAACGATTGTGGAATTTACTAAAAGAACAATGGGGAATTTACAAAAAGTTTATGTTACTTTGCTTCTATCTGTGTGTACATATCACTGATCTTCCATCATGATGATTAACACGAACAATAATCATCTTTATCTTTCACCATTATGACAGTCATTGTCATTATCGTGAGTACTAAGGTACTCAATATCATAAATATAGCCATCATTCCATTCATTACTATTATCATATAATTTTCATCATCATTATTAGCATCATTACTACCGCCGTCACCATAAATAGTACTATCACCATCATCCTCATTATCACACTTATTCAGCCACCAACACTATCACTCTTATCACCAACATCACAATTACCATTTACCCTCAGCATATACCACTCAGGTCAATTCTCCTATCTCGATTAGCTTCAGATCCCAAATAATTTTTTTTCCATTGTAGTGTTCATTACGCACGAACAAATATTGGGCCAAGGAAACTTTTTTCAGAGTCTCTGTTATCTTTTTTTAAAAATTATATCTCTTTTTTTTGTCCAGAGTGGCGATGAAATATTAAGTCTACAACAATATTGACACTGTCCCAAACTAGCTTATCATGCATGCTATTTGAATCCTAGGATGGAAGCGTCCTTTACAACTATCAAAATAGGCTACGCGTTTCGTAAGTGAGTAGGAATGTTAAAGGAATATATATCCAATAAAAAAAGTAATGCCTTCGGATAATTCGATAATCTGTCTCGTTTATATCTCTCTGGGGAATAACAATGGTTTACATAATTACGGTGATCATGTTTTTTTTTCGTTCTTCCATGATGGTGATTATAATGTGTGTGTGTGTGTGTGTGTGTGTGTGTGTGTGTGTGTGTGTGTGTGTGTGTGTGTGTGTGTGTGTGTGTGTGTGTGTGTGAGAGAGAGAGAGAGAGAGAGAGAGAGAGAGAGAGAGAGAGAGAGAGAGAGAGAGAGAGAGAGAGAGAGAGAGAGAGAGAGAGAGAAAGAAGGAGAGAAGAAAACGAGCAGGAAGGTCTGGAAGGCGCAAGATAAACCAACTTCCCGAGCAAGCGGCAGAACTTCGGTATTAGCTTTGGAATCGGGAGTAGCTGCTCGGACCTGCGCCCCAAGACCCGCCCGCCCGTTTTTTTGGGGGTGAGTGATGCCTGGGTGAGGAATGGTGTGATGCTTGACTGATTGGGCGAGGGCTGGTGTGATGCCTGGGTGACTAGATCTGGGATGGTATGATGACTGAGTAAGGATTGGAGTGATGACTGGGTGGTAACCTGGACTGATGTGATGACTAAGTGCTAATTGGTGATGGCTGTGTGAGGATAACTGAAATGATGATTAGATGAGGACTGATGTCATTTGTTGAGTATTACTGTCATGGCTGGGATGAGGACTAGTTTGATGACTGGGTGAGGACTGCTGTGCTGATTGCGTGATGACTGGAGTGAAGACTGGTGAGGATGGGACTGTGGCAGGATGACTGTTGACGACTGGAATAAGGAACGGCGAAAAGTAAGACGCGTACTGAGAAGCAGTGATGACCGAGATGAGAACGTGGGCGACGACTGGGACGTGGCCTGGGGTCGCGCCATCGCCCCTGACGTTGACGGATGATTTCTTGTTCCCTTGAGAGGGGGCGGTTCCACGTCATGACTGACAAGGCAAGGAAATTCACGGAAACCAATTTTAAGATAAGGGAAAAATGAAGGAGGAAAAAAAAAATCCGTCGACTTTACATGATCGAAGAGAAGGATTTCTCTCTTTACTTCGTTTTCCTCCCTGCGACGTTGCGAGCCTCTGGCAGCGCCGACGAAACGATCTTTTGAAG
>NC_061842.1:16450890-16468390 GCF_019202785.1 Penaeus chinensis
CCTTCGCCCTCCCTCCCCCATCATCAACCCCTATCCCTCCCTATCCCTCTTCTATCAACCCCTCTCCCTCCCTTCCCCTCCCCCTCCCCCTCATCAACCGCTCTCTCCGCAGCTTCCAGACCGCTCTCTCTCCATCATCATCTCCGCGGGCCCTCATCTCTTCACCAACACTCATCGAGCCGACCTGCGTGGGAAGAGGTCGCGTCCCTCCCCTCGTCCATCCATAACATCATCCTCCCCTTTCTTTGCCCTCTTTTAGCCCTCTCTTTGTACCTCTCTCTTTCGTCTTTGCTTATGTTATCTTGTTCCGTTCGGTTCCCCTCCCCTCCCTTTCTCCCTTTTCTTCTTCTTCTGCCTCTCCACTCTGCTTCTCCTTCGTTCCTCTCGTGCCCTTGCTTCTTCCTCTTTTAGTCATTACTCCTCTTGCTTTTCTCCCTTCTGCCTTCTCTGCTTCACTGACTCTACCGGTATCTATCTGTCAGTCTCTTAAGTGTTTTTCTCTCTGGCCCTTTCTCTCTCCCTCTCTCACTTTCCCTACTTCTCTCTCTCTCTCTCTCTCTCTCTCTCTCTCTCTCTCTCTCTCTCTCTCTCTCTCTCTCTCTCTCTCTCTCTCTCTCTCTATCTATCTCTCTCTCTCTCTTCTCATCCCCCCCTTCTTTTTCCCCTTTCCCTTTCTAACATTACCCGTCCCCTTTCCTCTTCCCTCTCTATCCTCTCGGCTTCACATTCACCCCATTCCTGGTGACAACGTAGGGGCACGGCCGCTATTGCCAAACTATACCATTACCTATAGTTATGACGATTTTTTTTATCTCTCTTCCCAAGGGTAAAGTTGCAAATGCCGGTTGGCCGCGCTGACGACGGCTGGGCATGGGGGAGGGAGGAAGGCAGGAGAAGGGGGTAAGGAATGGTTGGGGAGAGGAAAGGGAGAGGGGGTTGAGGTTTATGTGCGGGGTGTGTGGATGGGGGATGGGGGTAGGGAAGGGGAGGGGTAGGGACAAGGAAGAAGGGGTAAGGAAGGAACAGGGAAGGGGACGGATATGGAAGGAGGGGAGTGGGGTAAGGGTGAGGGCTGGAGTGGGGAGAGAGAGGGTACGAGTGAGAGGGTTGAAGAGGGTGCCGAGGAGTGCCAGGGAGTGCCGGGGGGTGCCGAGAACAACAGGGAGTGGCACACTGTGAATACCTTAGTGGGTCATACCATCAAAGTAGAAAGAAAGCTCGAGAGAAAAAAATTGTCGTGGATGAATAAGAGCGCATAACAAAGAGCTTGTGGATTACGAAAGCCGGCGTGAGGCAGCGAGTTGGGGGAAAATATATAAATAAAGGTGATGAACAATGACGTTGAAAAAATAAATAAAACGCACAAGAGGGAGAGGCAAGGACAATGCGAGCAAGTTAGGCACTATGAAGAGTTGGCATTAACGTGATGCAATAGAATCTCAAGTTCAGGAAAGTTATGACAGATGACCCTAACTCACTGAAATAAAATAACCCAAATATGACTCGATACAACTAAAGCCAGTTAACAACATAAGAGAATTTACCCCAACAAATCATAAAAAAGTGATATAAAAATGGTGAAATAGTGGGGAATAGACCCTGAAAGAGTAATGGGGGGAATGAGCAGCTCAAGTGAGTCAGGATGAGGGAAATTAGCCCAAATGAAGGGAGAAATTACAGGCGTCGTCAGGCTGCGAATCTTACTTGCATTTTGAGGTGTTTGTAGAAGGAGAATGAAAAGCACGAGAGGAGGAAGAGAAGGAAGAAAAGGAAGAGGAGAAGGAGGAGAAGGAGGAGGAGGAGGTGGAAGGTGATGACTCGTGATGGTAATGGAGGTGGTGAAAATGAAAATGAAAATAAAAATGACACAGATAATAATAATGATGATGACGATGACGATGGTGAGGGTGATGATACTGAAGAAGATGTTGACTGATGATGATGATTGTAGTGGTGTTGCTGATTAAACATGGAATGGAGTGTAGATTGGGTACAAAACAATAGCATGCATTTCAAAGACGAAAATGCAGATGGTATGAAATAACAAACATCGCATAAAGGCAAACTGAGGCCTTGGCGAATAAATACTCGCTCTTGACTCGCCATACGGCATTAATTAATATGCCAAAATAGCCAGACTGTTGAATGCGTGGCATCTGCAGGCACAAAGAAAATACATTCATAAATAAATAAAATACATACATACATACATAAACTTGCGCATTCAAAGACACACAGACACAAACACACACACACACACACACACACACACACACACACACACACACACACACACACACAGAACACACACAAACACACACACACACACACACACACACACACACACACACACACACACACAGAACACACAGAACACACAGAACACACACACACACACACACACACACACACACACACACACACACACACACACACACACACACACACACACACACACACAGAACACACACACACACACACACACACACACACACACAGAACACACACACACACACACACACACACACACACACACACACACACACACACACACACACACACACACACACACAGAACACACACACACACTCTCTCTCACACACACACACACACAGAACACACACACACACACACACACACACACACACACACACACACACACACACACACACACACACACACACAGAACACACACACACACACACACACACACACACACAACCACAAATCCACACAAGCACACACGCCTCAGCCACTCTCCCCCGAAGAGGAAGCCGCGCCGGTCATCGCAGGAGATCATGCACCGCCCCCGAGCAAGGGCAGCGAGCGTGAAGGCACAGCCGAGGCATTTATGAGGCGGAGTTCAAGGGCGCGGACTCAAAGGCAGCAGCTCCAATTAAGTGCAAGATAATGCAGTGCCCCGAACGCCAAGAAGCGCATGGGAAAGTCACCCTTACGTGTCGCGGAGATGAGTAACAGAACGGTTTGGCGCGAGATCCGGAGAAATGGCAGGCTGTTGAGAAAAGACGCGAGAGGGAGTGGCAGTCTGTTGGTGAAATACGCGGGAGATTATCATGCTTAAGCAGAATTCTCGGGGAGAAATGAAATCCCGATCCAGCGCCGCCCGGGGACACAGCGCGGAGTCCTGGTGCCGAAGGGAGTTTTTTTCCCGTCAGAAAATTTGATAAGAATGCTCAATTTTCACAAGCTCGGGGGATGGCAGGGATAAGAAGAGAGACTTTTATACACGCCCGAAAGACTTTCATATACGGCTTCCCTTCAGACTGCTGGGTGCGAAATGGAGGAATAAAAGAGGGGGTGAAAGGGATACGTATGCAAACACAGTGATGGGGAACAAATGGTGCATAAAACATTTATTCGTTTTGATGATGATGATGATGATGGTGGTGGTGATGATGATAGTGGTGATGGTGATGGTGATAGTGATGATGAGGATGATGAATATGATGATAATGATGATGATGATGATGATGATGATGAATATGAATATGATGATGATGATGATGATGATGATGATGATGATGATGATGATGATGATAGTGGTGATGATGATGATAACTATGGGGATGGTAACGGTGATGATGATGAAAATAACGATGACGATGACTATGACGATAACGATGACGATGATGGTGATATTCTCTTAATTGCCCTTGCTGTCGTACGTGTCTAATCTTGCAAATAATGAACCTATATTTTCCTTATATTCAGAGCATTTTTTAACATGTGCTTATATGAAAAAAATATATATATATAAAAAGAAGAGAAATGACAAAAGTGATAACGAAATACAGACAGAAAAAATACAAGCAGGTAGGGATTAACCTATGAAGGAAAACATAATTCACACATGAGGAAAAGTAGCATGTGGATCTAGGATGAGACGGCATAACGAGCTGCAGCAAAGGGGAGAGCGAGCAGCTTGAATGAGAGGAAATTATGAAAGGTTGGGGAGGGGGAGGGGGGAGAGAGAAGGGGGGAAAGGGGAGAAAGGGGAGAGGGAGAGAGGTAGAAGGGGGAGGGAGGGAGGGAGGGAGGGGGAGAGAGAGAGAGAGAGAGAGAGAGAGAGAGAGAGAGAGAGAGAGAGAGAGAGAGAGAGAGAGAGAGAGAGAGAGAGAGAGAGCAAATAAAGGGGGTGCGAGAAAGAGAGCGTATCACAAGGGACAACCGCGTAATGGTAAGTACACACAGCAGACAGAACCTCTCTTTGTCCGCATTGTCTTCAAAGAAGTACTGGACCGAGGCAGATTCAGGGAAAAAATGTTGACGGCAATATCATAAGTGCTTCCCGGGGACGTTCCCAATTTGCATATAAATTGATACAAAATCTCCTTTCTTCTCACGTGAGCCGGTGAGTAGGTGTAAAGGAGGGAGGGACTGGGAGTGAGAAATATCGTCTCATCTGTCACAACGCGATCTTGACTACGTTATCCCTAACAAGCACCATGCAGTCTTTACTAAAATGGAGAAGAAAATGCAGACGCCGGGTTTTATTCGCATGTCTCGCCCTGCTCCGTTTTCCATTGTATCTTGAGGTGTCTCTGTGGCTGCCTGTCTGCTGAGTGCACCGGGCCTGATGTGGGTGCACTCGCTTGTGTTTTGCCTCAAAGTGGGTTTTAATGTTTTCTTTTCTTTAATGAGCATATTGTAAGCGAGTGAATAAATACGATGGGAAAATAACGCACGATTCAACAAAAATAAATAAACAGATAAATAAATAGATATATAAATAAATACACACATACCAAACATACCACATATGAGTCTCTGTTCACACAGCATATGAATTCCGAGTCCTTAATGTTGCCACAGATGTATAGTTTTCCACTGCTATTCGAACGCTGCTTCCACACTCTTAAAGAAGCACTATGGTTACATATGCTGTTACGTACTTCCATGGAATCACATGTTGTGGATGGTGTCTTCTATAGGCAAGCGCAAAGATGAGGACCAAGTATCAGCTGGACATTCATTATAGTGATGGTAACATGGTGAATAGGAGTTTGTATATTACAGGGGAAAAATAGAGTGATAGCTGAATGAACAGCGATATCATGTAACTGAAGGGACGAATTCGTACGACAAGAGAATTTTCTCTTTCCCTTACTGAACCAACACCAAGTATAGGAAGATCTCATTTCAGTTCTTCACACAAGTAGTTTCCAGCAAACCCAAACTCTCGAGAGTCCTCACCTGAGTAGCTGTGAATGGAGTGCCATCGAAGGTAAACATTGCGGGCCTCTGCACAGCACCGCCCCAGACTGTGTCGCTGGAACGGTCTTCGCTACAGACACCTACGTATTAACTTTGATCTTCAATGGACTGTTCTCACACTACTGCTGTTCAAAGGTATAATACGACTCAGACTAGATATCTATCTACGTCTATTATTGTTTATATATACATATTTTTATATGTATATATATATAATATATTTATACATCTATCTACCCCTATATATCCCTTTAACTCCTTCTACCTAGCTCTCTACATCCACACATCTTTACATCTCATCTATATCTTCCATATACCTACTTCCGTCTATATGTCTATCACTGACCCACTCATTTCGCCAATGAATACGTATGAAAACGGAAGCCGTGCGTGTGCTTATAAAATACAATCTGATGTTGTACTGGCGTTAAGTATGTAGTTCTATTTCACCTCTTGTTTTAATTAGGCGAGAGTCAGCGAGTCAGAATACCAGTAATACCTATGGTGTGCGTATGTAAAGTTTGGGCCTCGAGTTAGCAGCAGTCCTGTTTCAGAGCAGTCCATTGTTGGTTGTCTTAAAGAAGATACCCGACACACAATGGACTCCAGCTGCAGCAGATACACCCACCTACACACTCGCGTTCATAATACACTGTAAAACACTGTTGCTGTTAGACACACACACACACACACACACACACACACACGTACTAGACAAGCGAAATCACTAACGCAAGCACACAAACAAACACACACACACACACACACACACACACGTACTAGACAAGCGAAATCACTAACGCAAGCACACAAACAAACACACACACACACACACACACACACACACACACACACACACACACACACACACACACACACTTCACTTTAGTATAAATCATCGCTTACCGTTTACACCGATACACACACTGATTATATTTTATGCATCGCTCACAGGACAACCCACATGTGTACGAACACCAACAAATGCAAGTCATTTTAAGTGTTTGTAATGGCTGTAAGCTTTTAGAGCAGGCATTTTAAGATTGAGACATTGCTAATGATACAACATAAGAGCAACATGGTAACATAACGTAGAATATATGATTCATACATTTTTTTCCTATCTTTGCAAACTGTATTAGTATTTTTTCCTACATTCTTACTGCCCAAAGTGACATCCATTTCACTCACTTGCATCAATGATAAAAAAGACGGAAAGAAAGAGAAAGAAAGAAAGAAAGAATAAAAAGTGCCACTATATCGCAAGTCAAAAGAGCGAGACGTATCATGCAAAAAGAAAATTATAACGTCTGTTCCAACAGGTTACTCGATCCACGTCAACACATCCAAAAGCACGCCTTTGTCTCGCTTGCGTGGGTTATTTTTTGCTGCTTGCGATGGCATCGTCTGTACATTGGCCTCAGAATATGCTTTATACTGGCGCGACCTCTAACCTTTCTGATTCAGTACACGGTGTTTACACAAGAATAATATCTCGGGACGGCACAATGCAGTAATGCGAACTCGGACGAACATTAATGTGAAGTAACGCGTGACAAACGTGTATTGATACTGGACAGGTTCTCTCTCTCGTTCTCTTCTCTTCCTTACTTTCCTTTACTTTATTTTTCTCTTCTCCTCTCCTCTTTTCTCTTCTCTTCTCCTATCTTCTTTTCTCTTCTCTCTTCTATCTTCTCTTTTCCCCTCTCTTCTATCTTCTCTTTTCTCCTCTCTTCTTTCTCTACTCTCTCTCCTATCCCCCTCCTTCTGTGTCTCTCCTCTCTCTGTCCCTCTGTCTCAGTCTGTCTTTCTGTCTCTGTCTCTGTCTTTCTCTCTCTCTCTCTCTCTCTCTCTCTCTCTCTCTCTCTCTCTCTCTCTCTCTCTCTCTCTCTCTCTCTCTCTCTCTCTCTCTCTCTCTCTCTCTCTCTCTCCCTTTCTCCCTCTCTCCCACTGTTGTCCTAACCTACATTTTCCTAGTTGAACCACCATAAACTAAACAGGATAATGCATTAATCGTTTCAAAAAGACAGTTCGACTCACCCAAATGTTGTGAGTAAATGCAGTGTCTTCATGAGGCGAATCGTTAGCTAACAAGCCAATTTGAGGCCATGAAAACAAGAAGCGGAATACTTTGAGCGCTGATTTTAGATATCTCTCTTTTTTACGACGTGTTCTGATGTGCATGTTTAACATTTGGGGGAGGTATTCAAAAATCTTGATTTTAAGAAACGCAGAAACTTTTCCTGTGGCTTTGGCCTTATCAGCACTTAATTCATATCACAGTAGATCAACACAACGCACTGAATCACTATTTTTGGAGGAAAATATCCTTGTTTGATACGAAGAAGAAAACGAGAAAAATAAATAGAAGAAGAGGGAAAAGGAGGAAAACGAGGAGGAGGAGGAGGAGGAGGAGGAGGAGGAGGAGGAGGAGGAGGAGGAGGAGGAGGAGGGAGGAGGAGGAGGAGGAGGAGGAGGGGGAGGAGGAGGAGGAGGAGGAGGGGAAGGAGGAGGAGGAGGAGGAGGAGGAGGAGGAGAGGGGAGGAGGAGGAGGAGGAGAAGGGGGAGGAGGAGGAGGAGGGAAAGGAGAGAAGAAGAAGAAGAAGAAGAAGAAGACTAGAAGCTTGAGTAGAAGATGATTAGGAAGAAAAAAAAACCAGGAGGACCAAGAACAAGAAAATAGGAAGAGAGGAGAAAATGCGACCCATATTTCACGCATGTGCTGGCATCAGGCCAAGAACATGGCGGGGAACCCCATCTGCTGCTGGGAACACCTTGATACCACTCAGCCCTAATATGCGTCAATCTTTATGCTGTAGAAATCCCGCCCATTCTCGCTCGCCATCCCAGACCCCGTTACCTTCATAACCCCGCCGAGATCTGCGCTTGCCCTCTCCCTCCTTCCCTCCCTCCCTCTTTCCCTTCTTCCCTTTACTTCTTGCTCCCTACCTCCCTCCGTCTTTCCTTTCTTCCTTTCTTTACTTCACTATCGGCCTCTTGGTATCTCCTTTTTTTCTAATCTCTTTGATTATTGTCTCTTTTTCTTCTCTACTTCTTCTTTCGCTTTTGTGTAAGTTTTACTCTAACATCAATCCCATTTCCTGTCTGCTTCCGTTCTCCTGCCACGTAACTTTCCTGATATCTCTCTCTTCATTTCTCTCTCCCTCTCCTTCCCTCCCTCCCTCCCTCTCTCCTTTCTCTCTCTCCCTCTCCCCTCATTCTCACACCCCTTCTTTTATCTCCCTAGTTAATATTCCTTCTAATGGCCGACTATTTATCTCTTCCATCTTCGCTTTCCCTCTTCTCCATCCCTCGCACCTCCTCCCTAATTCCCTCCTCCTCCATCCTTCTCACCCCACTCCTCTTCCGTCCGCGCTATCAGCTCGCCAACTGCCATCCTTCTGCCTCCCTCCTTATTCCATCAACTTTCATTTGCATTCCAAGTCTTCCTTCTCAGGTTGCTGTGTTTTTTTGTCTTTCTTCTCTGTTAATGATTAGCTGATTTATTCCTTTGTCTCTTTCTAGTTCGTATTATTCTTTGGACTTTTTTTTCCAGCCTTGTTAACTGTTTTCTGGTTATCATTTTCTTTCATTGTTCTCTTTTGTATTCTCTTTCTGTTTGAATATCTTATTTCACTAATTCGCGGTTCATGTTCTCACCTGTTATACACACACACACACACACACACACACACACACACACACACACACACACACACACACACACACACACACACACTTATTCGCTGTTCATTTTCTCACTTGTTTTGCTTGCATATTCCCTTCGTAACTTTTTCCTATATCTGTATTTTCCCATTCTCCAATTTTACCTTTTATTTCTATTTTCTTTATAAGTATCTTCCTAATTTTCCTCTTGATATTTTCTATTGTTTTTTTTCGTTTTTTTTTTTTTTCCATTCTTCCAATTTACTATTACATTTCTTCCTGATTTTCACTTTTACTTCTTCCCTATAACCCTTCCAATTTTCTATTTTATTTCAACCTATTCTTCACTATTCCCTAACAATTTGATATTTTCCTCCGCCTCCCATCCATCTCGACAATTCTCCTCTCCATTTTCCTTCTGCCATTTTCCCAATTTTACTATTTCAATTCTTCCTTATTCTAAAATTCACTTCCCATTTACTCTTTCCCCTTCTTCCACTTCCTTCTTTCCACTTCTTCTCTATTCTGTTGGATCTCTAACAATTTCCCATTTTCCTCCGCATTTGATATTTTCCTCTCCCATTCCCGTCACCTTTCCCCCCATACCCATTCCCCAACTACCGTTCTCCCAATATTCCCATTTTCCCTCTTCCCCAATTCCCCAAATATTTTGCTGAATTCCCAACGATTTCCCATTCTCCTCCGTCTCCCTTTCTAACCCTCTTCCTCCCGCCGCGTCTCCCCTTCACAGCTGCCATGATGCATGAGGCTCTCCGCATAATGTTGCTCATGTTGGGATATTCGGACCCTTCCCGTCGGGGTATTGCAGCTCCGCATAAGAAAATATAAGAAAACAAATAGAACGGGAAAAAAAGGGAAGAGGGGAGGGGAAAAAAAGGTGAGGCGAGGAAGATAAATCATAGGTGTGGGGGGGTGGGGGGACAAGGAAGAAAATTATTGGGAGAAGATATATTGAGGAAGTTGAAGTAAGTAGAAGAAGAAGAGCAAGATGAGTGAATAAGAGGAGGAAAAGGAGGAGGGATAGGAAAAGGAAGAAAAAATAGCAAATAGAAGAGGAAAAAGAGGAAGAAGACGAAGACGAAGACGAAGAAGAAGAAGAAGGTAAGAAAAGACGACGAAAGAGATAAAGAAGAAGAAGAATGCAGGATACAGAAGACACCAAGAAGATGGCGAAGATGAAGATATAAGAAAGGGTAAACCAAGAAGCTAGTTTTGAAAAGTGACATAAACCAAATGGACATTTTTCTTGGAACACATTAACACGGTCCTACAACCTGGGGAGGTAACCATTGTCATATTCTTTATCATACTAGGCTTCCATTAAGATGCTAAAACACACTCACAACTGAACAAACACACACACATGCAAACTAACAAACACACCACAAATACAATCACACATATACATATGGCCAATCACACACACGAACGAACAAACATCCACACACACTGCAGATATGTTCCAATAAATACATATGCACACACAACCCCATAATAACACACACACACACACACACACACACACACACACACACACACACACACACACACACACACAAACCACACACACACACACACACACAACACATACACCCACACTCTCTTTCTCTTCCATTCCTCATTTCTCTACTCCTTCCACTCCTCGCTCCTTTCCTCCTTTCATTGCTTATTCCTCTTTTCAATCCCTTTCGTTCATTCCTCTCTCTCTCTCTCTCTCTCTCTCTCTCTCTCTCTCTCTCTCTCTCTCTCTCTCTCTCTCTCTCTCTCTCTCTCTCTCTCTCTCTCTCTTTTTTCCTCTCTCCTCTTCCCCTCTCTCTCTCTCTTCCCCCCTCTCTCTCTCCCCCCCCCTCTCTCTCTCTCCCCCCCTCTCTCTCTCCCCCCCCCCTCTCTCTCTCTCTTTCTCTTCCCCTCTCTCCATTCCCTTCTCTCTCTCTCCCCTCTCCCTCTCTATCCTCATTCCTTTCTTCCCCTCCTCTTCTGCCTCCTTCTCCTCCCGTGTTCCCAAGGAAATCTGATTTCAGGAACCAAAGCAAAGTTAACACGTGGAGCAGCTTCTTGGAGATGTGTCTTTCTGGCTTTCATTATAATTAACGAAACATCATCTCTCACTTCTGCTAAATGAAGTCGAGGCAGATATCCCGCGTAAATAACTCATACACAAGATGAGGAAGAGAAAGAAGAAGAAGATAAGGAAGGGAGAGAGAAGAAAAGGATGATGGAATGCGGAAAAGACGTGGGAGAGAGATTAAGATGAGGGAAGGAGAAAAGAATGAGTGAGACAAAATAAAAGATGAGAGAGAGAGAGGAAAATACGAAGGAGAGAGAATAAGATTAGGATAAGAGGCAAGAAGAAAGGAGAGAAGAAAGGATGAGGATGAAAAAAAAAATGAGGGAGACAGGAATATTTGAGGGAGCCGAAAAAAAAAAAAAACGATAGAGCCAGAGATAAATAAAAAGAGAAAGGGAGTGAAAAAAATAAGAAAATATTATTATGCTTCTCTCACGGTCGGGTTAATGGTATTAGAGTCAATTTTAGAATATTTCCGGAAGGCAGTTACTTTAAATGGGGGTTATGATGGACTCATTACATCATAGTGTTCTTTTTCATCAGGGGAACTTCCTGTTTACATTATGTTTCTCATTATGTAACAGCAGAATAATAATGATAATAATAATAATAATGGTAATAATGATAATAATAATAATGATAATAATAATAATAATGGTAATAATGATAATAATAATAATAATGATAATAATAATAATAATAATAATAAAGATCATAATAACAACAACAAAACAACAACAATAATAATAATAACATATAATGCTAACACTCACCTCAGACATCACGAGAAAAAAATATATTTGCGTCGACACTGATGCTTTACCCGCGTTCACTCTGTTGGCGAGGATGGCCCTTGCAACGGCATGGAATTCTGGGATTATCCCGCGGAAAACACCGGCGGCCGCAGTTCCTCCTGACAAGTGGCTGATGCTCAATGCTCGCGCCCGTGTTTATTTTCACGCGAGGCTCAACTTTAATGCAGGAATATGCGATGGCGGGACGGGGGGATGGGGGGGGGGGAGGAGGAGGAAGTGAGGGGAAGCAGGAGGAGGAAGAGGAGGAGGACGACGACGATGACGAGGAGGAAGAGGAGGAGAAGGAGGCTCACACCGTGAGGGGATCGGGAGAGGGACGGCGTACGGGGGATCTCTCCCTCCCTGGCCTCGGGTCCGGAGTCTGGTCGCGGACGTTTCCGGCGGCGCTGATGATGAGGAGCGCGAGGGCTTCGCGGGACAGGTCTGTATCACGCGGCCGTAATTTGCACGGGTACAATTGGCGGTGACGGCGGCGTGACACGGGACGCCGCCTGCGACTGACAACGCTGACAAATGCTGCTGCCACCGGCGGGACGCGACGAATATGCGGCGCTCCCTCGGCGTGGGGGCGAGAATCCTATAAAGACGAGGGCGCGGAGGCGAGGAGGAGGGATCGGGAGGAAGGAAGGAGGAGGCGAGGAGGAGGGATCGGGAGGAAGGAAGGAGGAGGCGGGGAGGAAGGAGGTGAAGAGGAGAGAACCACACACTGAGAGGTCCTTTTTAACCATCGTTCTGTGGTAAAGTAATAGAAGTTACACAAGGAGGAAGTAGAGCCTTGGGAAAAGGATTACGATCCTCTTCCCCAGGCTCTGCCATGCTTTCGTCGAACCGGGGCAAATTTGGCCCAGCTTCGAACAACGGGAAAATTAAGTGAACAGAGAAGATAAATAGATAGATATATAGAAAGAGGGGGAGAGATAGATGTATAGATATATAGATAGATAGAGAGATAGAGATAGAGATAGATAGATAGATAGATAGAGAGAGAGAGAGAAGTATGTAAATAACAACAACAAAAAAATAAAGAAAGGAGTTGAATAAAGACAGAGAAAGTGGGAAGACAACCTGTTAGGAACCAAATGGAATTATTAACGCCGCGTCAGTCAATCTCTCTCTGAAGTGAATCGGAAAAGAATTTCATCCGCTTATACGAACGGCTTCCCAACGTCGTACAGAGGTTACCGCGAGGCATGAACCAAGTAAACACGGCAAAGAAAGATCACGGAGGAGAACAAAATAAAAACAGATAAAAATAGCAAAACGGAAAGAAGAAAAAAAAAGATATACAAATAAACACGCAACAACAGACACATCAAGTAAGGACTATGGAAGAATTTTCTTATCAGTCTGCCTGCATCTGACAAGATAATGAACATTTTAAGGAGCGCAAAAAGTAAATATTCTGCATTAACAAAGTTTCCTGGGAGCGCTATCCCTTTGGTTAGATAATTAAACTGGTAACTTGAGGGAGGCGACTGAAGGAATAGAAGGGTGACATACAAAATACTAAAGGTGACGCACACTAGATTATGTTGCTAAATATATCATTATTTTGTGTAAAGTAGAATGTGGTGAAAAAAAAAACTAACTTTATACACATTTTAAACTGATTTGTGGCATAATATCTACGTTTTATGGAAAATTTTATGAACAAAATTGACATTAACCATACAGCCACAATATTCTGTAATAAATGTCACCATTTCACTTTAAAAAACTAAAAAAAAAAAAAAAAAAAAAAAAAAAAATACTGACAACAACATCTGTCAAAGTAAAACCATAAGTATACCAGTACTTGAAAAAAAAAAATGATATAAAAAATTCAAAAATTAATAAGAACAAAACAACAACCCCCCCCCCCCCCCCCACACATAAAAAAAAAATAAAAAAATAGAAAAACAACTTAATTTGATCCACAACTAAAAAGCTAATCATCAACGGGCCAAAACGATCGCAGTTTATATTCCGATATACTGCAAAGAGCTGAGTGTCAGTCCGAAATATAATCCCTCTGCTGAAAAGGCGAGTGTGAAAAGGAAGGCAAAATAGTCTGTCAAAATCATTTATAAGCAAATGACCCGATGTAATTAAAAGGGAGAGGGACGCGGACGTTGCTGTTTCTATTTAAAAAAAATAATAATAATAATAAAAAAAAAAGAACAAAAAAAGATATAGCATGGAAACTGCATTAGGGTTAGGTGCTATGGTGTTGCATGAAGGATCGTGCATGTATGGTCAAATATCCCTGTATTTACACAGATACAGAAATTATGAAGGACAAGCTTAATATCAAGTGATATCCAAATAATCATAATAATAATAATCATAATAATAATAATAATAATAACAATAATAATAAGAAGAATGATAATAACACTGATGCTAATAACAATAACAATGACCAAAACAATAACAACAAAAATAATAATAACAATAGTAATAACAATAACGCTAGCAATACCAGTAATGATAATGGCGATGTTGATTATGCTGATGTTGATTAGGAGGAATATTACAAAAGCAATATAAACAATAACATGAAAATTGAAACAATCCACATATAATAAAGGATAAACTATGTTAATACCAAGAAGACTTACAGATAAATAAAAACAACACCAAGAAGAGAGCAAAAAGATGGGAAAAGGGTACACGTCTCCAGCAAAGCTTAACTCCCCCTCCCCTTCCCCTCGTGCTTATAGAGCGCGCCTCCTGCTCAAACAGCGGTAACGGGAAAGGAGAATCAGTGTCTTTGGAGCCATTACAGCCGCCCTTGTTCGAGGCTAATGATGTTTGCGACGAGGAGGAAGGAAGGCACGGGAAGAGGAGGAGGAACAGCAGGAGGGGAGAGGATTTTGAAGGGCGACACCCCATCGCGCCGGACCCGACCCGCTAATTGCCGCCGCCCCAGTTGCGCCGGCATAATCCAGCGACAATTAGGACCAGGCGTCGTTACCCCTTCTCGCCTTGGTGATGGAACACACTGCGCGAGGGGAAGAGGGCGACGGAGGGGAGGAAGAAAACGAGCGAGGGACACTCTTTCCCCTCGATACCGTGACCGCGGATGGAACCAGGCGAGCGAGGGAAGGAGGGAGGGAAGGAGGGAGAGAGGGAGGGGGGAAGGGGGATAATGTGCAAGCTTCTCTCTGCTGATGTGAAGTAGATATTCTGAGACGATGTGACACTTGGCAATTGCATGACTTCTTTCCCTTTAATGAATCGAATTGCTTGACCCTGTTCTGGTAGTCAGATTAATAATGGTTCTGTCGTGTCCTTGTCGTCCATAACGGAAGTTAGGTATTTTTTATTGCAAAACTTCCCGCTTCCTCTCAAATCACGGGCTTTTACAATGTTGCTGTTACCAGTACAACAAATGGAACAGTATTACATTCTTTCCTACGATTTTTTTGTCAGTACCTCACCAAACCCCAAAATATTGTGGGCCATACATAAAAGTTTACGTTTTTTTATTATTTCAAAAGGACCAGTTATTAAAAAAAGAAAGAAAATGTTTCGGGTTCCCCCCGGTCGGGATGGATATCTGCCCGGTCCCACGCACCCTTGAAATATATGTATATCTATGTGGCACCAGCCCCGGTTATTAATTTCAGCTTGCATCCATCCCCCATGCCACTGATTTCTGCTTTGCGTTGTTCCCCCGAAATACATTTTTTCCCTCGTTAACCTTTGCATAACCGCATACACACACACACACACACACACACACACACACACACACACACATTCTGTTTTTTATTTTTTTCAGTTACCCACTTTCCGTAACTTGCATCTCCCTCTCCCCTTTATACACCTCAAGAACACATTTTCTTCTGTCTCAGACATTCATCTGGAAGAACAAATAATTGGTGTGATATTGTATCTTGCATATTCACAGTGTAATATCAATGTGTCTGAAGTGTTTCATACCCTGTGCAGTGTTCCTATATGCGAACAAATTTAAACCTTGTACATCATTAATATCTGTGAACCAATTCATACCCTGTACATCTTTTTTATGGTGAAAGTAAATCTGAAATTCCATCATATAAATTTCCCACCCTTATCTCTTTCATTGTTCATAAGCTGAAAACTAATCTCTGTCATCTCAGCGACAGTGACATGTTGAACGCTCTTCTCTGACCTTTGCCTCGAGTTGTAATATTTTCCTAACAGCAATGGACAGCCCAGCTTCTCTTTTCTCTTCTTTTCTTCCTCTTAGCAATAATTTTCAACTCAACATTAAACAATGATATATTTGCTTTTATGTGCCCCATTTAACAGACTTGGGGAAAACAAAACAATAGTTGCGGCCGAAACTGCTTTCAAGATAATGACCTGGAAAAGACTGGCCTTCTCTGCGTTTTAAGGTGAATCATCGTGTGGGGAAAATATGTGAGGTGCCGAGTGAATTCAAAGTGGGAGAAGCAAGACGTATCCGATGTGGCTGAAATTTATGAAGTGCGTGCTACCCAAGACCACAGGTGTTGTCTTGCACAACAGTAAAAGCATGAGGCCTGAGACTTGCCTTAAATAGATTTAACTTGTTTATGGCGCACAAGCAGTGGGCGTTGCGCCGGTATGCGCGAGGGTGTCAGCGAAGGGAGTGGGCGAGTCAGCCTGGGATGTTGCCTGCTGTTATTTTAGCCGCCCGCACGTAACGTCGGTGGCGCCTTCCCCGACATCCATCATCATAACTCTGTGTACTTGCACCCAGCGCCACAGCCATCCCCGCCACCTGCACCCTTCGCTGGACAATACACACCATAACACTGCTGTAAACTTAACAACTGCATCAAACTGCTGCCACCTGTGATGTCTATTGCTTGCCACAATAGCCAATAGACTGCACAATGGGCATTATCAGCCATCACCTGCAGAATGACAACTACAAAATCAACTATATGGTTGAAGGCCATATTGCGTAACAATCCCGACTGCAATGCTTGTATTATCAGTGAAATAATGCTCACATAGTTATGTGAAAAGTAAGCACATACTCTATAAAAGAATATCACAAATGCTAACATAAATTTTCCATCACGCATGATACTGCTTTGGTCTCTTTCTGTCTAAATCCCCAGCTCCGTGTTCCTCAAAATTATGAATACATCAAGTGCGTGACACATTGGTTGCTTTCCGTGTCGTATCAAGACGCCTGTATTACCCGCTCGTGCAAGTTAAGCTACTCAAACCTTGTGAAAGATATCATCAAGTACGTCGCCCTGACAATTCTAAAAGTTATTTTGGATCCCTTTGAAGGCAAGCTGGGTGCTGCTGCTGCTGCTGGGTGAAGGTTGAATAAAGAGGAATGGGTATGATGGAAAGAGATGGATAACTTCATAAAATAGAGAAAACATTGCTGAAGAAATCTGAAACCTGCTGTGGTTGGAACGAAACCCCATAAGACAACGAGAGAAGGGAAGCGTGGAGTGTCTAGGTGGACGAATTGAAGCCGAATGAGCAATGGGAGATGCCGAGGGAGACGAAGCGAAGCGGCGTAAGCTCACTAGGCCTTAACATTAATCCAAAGAAAAATAACTAAGACTAATGACGGTGAGAAGAGGAAGCGCGAAGAACGGGTACATGGCGACAGAGACGGTTAAGTCGGTTAAAAACGTTAGGGAAAAAATCGATCGTAGTCACTTGAATTTAAAAATAACACCCGATTCAAAACTAAATTCGAAATAACCACACA